>NC_036840.1:14822951-14839077 GCF_002910315.2 Salvelinus sp. IW2-2015 | reverse complement strand
TTACCTGTTTTACCTAGCAACGGCCAACGTAGGCCAGTATCATTTAATTAAAATAATGGACAATTGCTCCTGCAGCCCTGAACAGGACATGAGCAGTGAAAAATCGATGGATGGATTAAAACAAGTGAGAATATTTTGTTTTATCTGCGAGCCAGATGCAATCATCAAAAGAGCCACACCTGGCTCGAGCCATAGGTTCCCGACCCTGATCTAGTCGAACGATATGTCTGAGTCAAGAAGTATTCAACCCCTTTGTTATGGCTAGGGTGTGATTTGGGTGGGCATTCTAGTTTTATATTTCTTTGTTGGCCGGGTATGGTTCCCAATCAGAGGCAGCTGTCTATCGTTGTCTCTGATTGGGAATCATACTTAGGCAGCCAGTTTTCCACCCTAGTTGTGGGATTTGTCTTTGTATACTTTGTTTAGCGCTACAGAGCTTTACGTTCGTTTGTGTTTTGTTGTTTTTTGGTGTCATTTGAAAAATAAAGTAAAATGTACGCCTACCACGCTGCACCTTGGTCCAATCCATCTTTAAACGATCGTAACAGAAGATCCCACCACAAACGGACCAAGCAGCGTGGTCAGGAGGAGAGGACACAGCGGAAACCCGAGAGGCAGCCCCCCAAAAAACAAATGAGGGGGGGGGGGGGGGGGCAGATGACGTGGGCATCGGTGCTGAGGGGTGACTCCGAGACCGAGGAGGAATTCTTGGACCGTTTGAACGAGGAGTGGTTGGCAGTGGAGAGGGACGAACGAGTTTTGAGCAAGACAGGCGCTTTGAGGAGCGTGTGACCGTTCAGGCACCATTGCTTTGCGGTTACACGTACTGTGTCTCCGGTACGCATCCACAGCCTGTGCGCTCTGTGCCAGCGCCCCACATTTGCCGTGCTAGAGTGGGCATTCAGCTAGGACGGATTGTGCTGGCTCAGCGTCCTGGTTTCCGGTGCGTCTCTTTGGCCCAGGATATCCTGCGCCGGCTCTGCGCACTGGTTCTCCGGTACACCTTCCCAGCCCAGTGCGTCCTTGCCAGCGCCCCGCAGTTGCCGGGCTAGGGTGAGCATCCAGCCAAGACGCGTTGTGCAGTTCTACGCTCCTGACCTCCAGTTCGCCTCCACGTCCCAATATATCCTGTGCCGTTTCCACGCACCAGGCCTCCAATGCGTCTCTCCAGCCCGGTGCGTCCTGTGCCAGCTCTACGCACCCGGCCTCCAGTGATGATCCAGGGCCCGAAGCCTCCAGTGATGATCCATGGCACGAAGCCTTCAGTGATGATCATGGCCCAAAGCCTCCAGTGATGATCCTTGGCCCGAAGCCTCCAGTGATGATTCATGGCCCGAAGCCTCCAGTGATGATTCATGGCACGAAGCCTCCAGTGATGATCCATGGCTCGAAGCCTCCAGTGATGATCCATGGCCCGGAGCCTCCAGTGAAGATCCATGGCCCGGAGCTTCCAGCGACGGTCTGCAGTCCAGAGTCTCCAGCCGACGGTCTGCAGTCCAGAGTCTCCAGCGACAGTCTGCAGTACAGAGTCTCCAGCGACGGTCTGCAGTCCAGAGTCTCCAGTGACGGTCGGCAGTCCAGACCCTCCAGCGACGGTCGGCAGTCCAGAGTCCTCCAGCGACGGTCTGCAGTCCAGAGCCTCCAGCGACGGTCTGCAGTCCAGAGCCTCCGGCGACGGTCTGCAGTCCAGAGCCTCCGGCGACGGTCGGAAGTCCAGAGCCTCCGGCGACGGTCGGAAGTCCAGAGCCTCCGGCTACGGTTCAGCAGTCCAGAGCCTCTAGCCTCCAGCTAGCTAACTTGACATTGCTAATGTTAGCTACCTTTCTGGCTGACAACGTCAATGTTATAACATGTGTCATTTTTAGTACCTGTTCTGAAGAGATCTTCAATCGCGCACGTAACTGTTATCGCATCGGCATCCACAGTCTCAAATTTTCAGATTCTGTTGTGTTGTGATTAGTTACCACAGCCACAAAGTCCTTATTGGCTACACTGTGTTTCCACTACATAACACAGCCACAAAGTTGAAGAGCTACGTCATCCCAGCGGCGACTACCACTGATAACTAGGGTTTCTGGGATATCGTGTTCAAATGTTTAAAAAAATACTGCATTCTTGCAACAGGGCTCTCCAAAAAAAACTGTACACTCATGGTTAAGCAATTCAGGTTTCATATGGTTGCAAAAAGCTTTTTAATAATATAGACAAGAGAGACTTCTCTCCTTCCTTCCCGGAGGACCTGAGCCCTAGGACTATGCCTCAGGACTACCTGGCCTGTATACTCCTTGCTGTCCCCAGTCCACCTGGTTGTGCAGTTTCAACTGTTTTGCCTGCGGCTATGGAACCCTGACCTGTTGTTTTTGACTTTCTCTCTCTACCGCACCTGCTGTCTTGATCTCTGAATGCTCGGCTATGAAAAGCCAAATTACATTTACTCCTGAGGTGCTGACCTGTTGCACCCTCTACACCACTGTGATTATTATTATTTGACCCTGCTGGTCATCTATGAACGTTTGAACATCTTAGGCATGTACTGTTATAATCACCACCCGGCACAGCCAGAAGAGGACTGGCCACCCCTCAGGGCCTGGTTCCTCTCTAGGTTTCTTTCTAGGTTTCTGCCTTTCTAGGGAGTTTTTCCTAGCCACCGTGATGTAAAAAAGGCTTTATAAATACATTGATTGATTTGAGTTAACTTTAATTAATGTGTAATTGTTTTTCCTTTTGAATGTTAGAATGTGACAAAGAGCAGTGGGAGGGAGGATTAAAGGCCTGCAAATTGGTCTTAAAGTGTTGGATTGCTYTGAACTCTTAATGACTTCAAACATTATCTCTGTAATGGTTGGAGATTAAATTAAGACCAAAGTGATTGTGAAAAATAGATCAAAGTTTGTGAGGTGGCAAACTATTAAGTGCCTAGCAATTAAGAGCGTTGGGCCAGTATTCAAAAGGACTACTTTGAATCCCTGAGCCCACTAAGTGAATAATCTGTTGATGTGCCCTTGGCAGGGAGGCCCTGTGTGTAATTAATTAACAATTTAGCTTTTGAAATACAAGCAACAGGTGATGAGACCAGTTACTTAAGGTATTACACTACAAAAACATAAAAATTCACTCAAGTCTACCTTGCCTTTACAGCCTTATTCTAAAATGGATTACCTTTTGTCAATAGGGGGAGCTGTTAGCACAATTTTTTTCTTGACGTTTCCAAATTAAACTGCCTCGTACTCAATTCTTGCTCGTACAATATGCATATTATTATTACTATTGGATAGAAAACACTCTCTAGTTTCTAAAACCGTTTGAATTATGTCTCTGAGTGAAACAGAACTCCTTCTGCAGCACATTTCCTGCCAGGGAGTGAGATTTCAGAAATCTCACTCCCTGTTCTGAGGTCAGTTTATAAGTCCCTGTGTACGCTGTGGGGCTACAAACACTGCATACGCCTTCCTCTAGATGTCAGTAAGTGGTGACAGTTTGAATGGAGTCGATTGCGCAATCTGGGACCTCATATAAGACCTTGGGGCGGAAGTACCTTTCTTTTCGACCGTGCGCCTGACTCAGGATGGACGTCGGACTGGCCTCCTTCCAAGCTTTGGTTTAGCCAGTTTCTATATCTCCGGTCATGTTTTTATTCGTTATAGTTGTTAAGACAATCATAAGGTAGTTAAAATTTAAACCGACTTAATAGCAATTTAATATCAGTTTATTGTGATTTTCTTGGCATTCCTTTGTTGACGCGCTTCTCAAAGATTTGGACACCTTTTTTCGGTACATTGCGACGTTAGCAGCGATTTCGACAGACAAGAGTACATCTTTGACAAAAGACGATCGTTCTGGACAAAAGACACCTTTCCCAAGATTCTGAATGCGCAGTTCATCTAAAAGTAAGAACTATTTATGCTGATAAATCGTTGTTTCTGTTTTGAAAAATGTTAAATGCATAAGCTGCCATTAATTTCAGTGTAGCCTTGCTTCAGCGCCACATACGCTGTATTGCGCAGTAAAGTGAATTTAAAAATGTAATTCAGCGATTGCAATTAAAGAACTATTTGTCTTTCACATTGCGTCCAACCTGTATTTTTTGTTTCCAAGTTTATGAAATAGTTTTATATAAAAATAGGAGTCCTTTTCCAAGACTGGGGCGGGACCAATTGGCTTGAGTAGTTGGACCACTATTTCATTGTATAAGTATCGATTTGTGCCACTAAATATATACATTTTCGAAGCAAACTTCTATATGCATTGTGTAATATGATGTTTCAGGACTGGTCATCTGAAGAATTCTTGAGAAGGTTAGTGAAATTTTTTTTTATAATTTTTGGTGGTTGATAAACGTTATCACGCCCTTTTTGTTCCTTGAATCAATGCTGGGGTGATGTTAGCTCCATGTGGTATGCTAATATAACGATATATTGTGTTTTCGCTGTAAAAACACGTTAGAAAAATCTGAATATTGTCTGGATTCACAAGATCTGTGTATTTCAATTGCTGTAGGCTGTGTATTTTTAAGAAATGGATTTTATGATGATTAATTAGGTTAATACACGTTGTTCCTCTGTGTTATTCTAGTCGCTTGGTGAGTTTTGTGATAGTTGGCTGCAAATGGTAAACTATGATTTTATACTGAAAACTGCATTTTCTAAAAAAACATTATGCTATACCATAAATATGTTATCAGACTGGTCATCTAATGCAGTTGTTTCTTGGTTAGTGGCTATATAGTATCTTTATTTAGTCGAATTATGTTGATAGCTACTGATGGAGTATAAAAACTGGTGAAGTAAAAAAAGTGGTGTCTTTTGCTAACGGTGGTTTAGCTTAATAGATTTACATATTGTGGTCTTCCCTTGTAAAACATTTAAAAGATCCAGAAATGAATGGGCTGGATTCACAAGATGTTGGTCTTTCATTTGCTGTATGCTGTGTATTTTCAGAAATGTTTTAGGATGAGTAAATTTTGTAATGACGTCGGTTCTGAATTATCCGCGCTGCTTCCAACGCATTTCAGATTGCAGCTGCAATGGAACTGTGATTTTAACCTGAAATGGCACATTTTTCTAAAAAAAACATATGCTATAACATAAATAGAGTTTATAGATCTGTTCATCTTATGAAGTTGTTCTTGTAGTGGCTAGATATATCTTTACATTTAATCGACATTTTGTATAGCTTGCGCCAATGCAGGAAAAAATGTTGGAGGGAGTAAAAAAAGTGTGTCTTTTGCTAAACGTCGGGTTACTATGATTTACTATTGTGTCTTCCTGTAAAACATGTAAAAATCAGAAATGATGGCTGATTCAACAACGATCCTGTATCTTTCATCTGGTGTCCTTGACTTATTTAATGAATATTTAGATGCTAGTATTTTACTTGTGAGCTAGCTAGCTATCTAGTCAGCTTTTTACTGTGGGGGTGGCTCCCGCATCCGCGGATGAGTACCAAGTAAAAGTTAAATAATTAGATTTTCTCATCAATCTACACATTACATAAATAATTCAGAACCCGTTTTGTATGAGACTTGAAACTGAGCTCAGTGGCATCCTGTTTCAATTGATCAATCCTGAGATGTTTATACAACTTGATTGGGATGTCCACCTGTGGTAAGTCCAATTGATTGGACATGGTTTGGAAAGTAGACACCTGTCTAATAAAGTCCAGAGCAAAACCAAGCCATGAGGTTGAAGAATTGTCCGTAGAGCACGAGACAGGAGTGTGTCAAGGCACGACCTGGAAAGGGTCCCCAAATATTTCCTGCAGCATTGAGGTCCAGGCGAACAGTGGCCTCCTTCATTCTTATAATGGTAAGAATGGAACCACAATACTGTTCATGAGATGGCCGCCCGGGCCAAACAGAGCAATCGGGGGAGAAGTCCTTGTCCAAGAACCAATGGTCACTCTGACAGAACTCCAGAGTCCTCTGTGGAAGATGGAGAGACCTTCCAGAAGGAACAACCATCTCTGCAGCACCCCATCACGCCCTTTATGTAGAAGTGGCGCAGACAGAAGTCATCCTGCTAGAAAAAGCCACATGACAGCCCACTTGGAGTTTTTCCAAAAGGCACCTAAGGGATTCTCAAAACGCATGAGAAACAATATTCTCTGGTCTGATGAAACCAAAATTGGCCAACACTTTGGCCTGAATGTCAAGCGTCACATCTGGAGGAAATCTGGCACCATCCTGCTGTGGGGATGTTTTTCAGCGGCTGGGAGTGGGATACTAGTCAGGATTGAGGGAAAAGATGAAAAGAATCAAGGTACAGCAGAGATCCTTGAATGAAAACCTGCATCCAGAGCGCTCAACACTTCCAGAAACGTTTCACCTTCCAAACAGGACAATTACCCGAAGCCACACAGCCAAGACAACACAGTAGTGCTTCGCGACACAAGCCTCTGAATGTCATTGGAGTGGCCCAAGCCAGAGCCCAGATGACCCGATCGAAACATTTTGAGATACCGGAACATAGCTGTTGCAGCGCACGCTTCCTCAATCCACATGACAGAGCTTGAGAGATCTGCAGAGAAGATTCGATAAACTCCCCCAATACAGGGATGTAGCGATCATACCCAAGAAGAACTCGAGGCTATATTTGCTGCCAAAGGTGTGCTTCAACAAATAACATGTGTAAAGGCTCTGAACACTTATGTTAGAATGTGATATTTCATTTGTTTTTAATTATTAGAAAACATTTCTAAAAAACTTGTTTTTATCGTTATGGTATGGTGTGTAAGTTGATGAGGGGGAAAAACTATTTAATACATTTTTAGAATAAGGCTTTGTGAGGAGAAAAAATTTTACACGTAAATTTACCTGAACAATTATATTGCGTAACAATAGTAAGACATTTACTGTTCGACTAATGCTGTGTTTCTGTAAAGGGATCTGGTTTCCATTCTAGCTCCTCTGCAGCTGGTTTAGACGTATAGTAATGACATGGGGAGGCCTTGGGATAGAATAACCTTGAGGAACAAATTAGACCTGTATTGTTACAAAAATCATCTTCTGTCTCTGATAACCTTGTCACGCTGCACAATAAGACAAAGAGCCTCTGGGAGTGACCACAGTTCTTCAGTCCATCCTGTTTCTTTTCATAATCTTTCAAGGCACATCTGTGAGATATGACGTGAACAGATTGGCTGAGCCTGTTAACAATTTCTTCTATAAGATTAGAAATTAGAATTGATATGTTAAACATCAAGCAGAAGTTGAAATATCATGTGTGCGTAGAAACCGAAGAGGGTTGCCACCAGCGATAATGAATGGGCTGTGGAAGCTGAAGGGTTTGGCATGTGGAATTGGAGACAAGTGGGAGTGGAGTTGCTGTGCGGGAGATATGAATGTGGTCAAAGATAATGCATTTTAATTTGTACTTGACTAGCATACCCAAAAAGCATACGAAAAAGCACTAAACAATGCATTTCGTAAGTGTTTTCACATAATAGTTTTAAAAAACGCGATATCAGTCCTCTTTAAAGTGAACTCTGGGGTAAAGGAAAGCAAAAGAACTCAGTTCTCTTTGTATTCACAACTGCCTTTGACTTTAATGAGGGACACACTCTTTTGCCAGTTGACTTCACCTATTTTCTGGTCCGAGCCTACCTTTGCATTCACAAGCTATGTTTAGAAGACCAAGATCTTTTTCCCAACATACATGGTTAGGCAAAGCCATACCACCAAGAATGTGTTAATCGGAAGTTACGACGCTACTTACAATTTTGAAGCTAATAATTGCATTTAGTTAAAAGATAGAAGACGTAATAATTGTAATCAGAAGATACTATTAACAGAATAAATAGCAGATAAAAACTGCAGTTAAGTGCTGTGTTGTCTTGACAATCGCTAATCAATATCCAAAAACAGCACACATATTTTTCTAGCGAACCTAGCACAATCATCATCTTCCTCGTCTTTTGTGGCAACAATGAGAGGGTTATGGCAGTGGAATTGTGTTTCAGTAGTGTAGTGGTGTGGTGCGAGCAGATAATCGCCCAAGCGGAATCTGGGGGAGCTTTGTGTTCCACCATTGCAGCTAAAAAATGAACCAAACCGCAGATTTCAACTGAACTTAACTAGACCACCTCCTCGAGATGGGTCTTTAAAGTTTGTTTGCTTCAGGAGCTCTTTGAGGCGGTCTGAGTTTGCCCTTTGGTAGTGTTCACACTGCACAAAAAATGTGTGTCTTTTATACTAGATAACAAGTTCAAACCAGGTGCCATTAATACAGGTAACGAGTGAGGTAGACAAGGAGGCCTCTTAAAAAGAAGTTACAGGTCTGTGAGAGCCAGAAATCTCTTGCTGGGTTGTAGGTGACCAAATACTTATTTTTCCAGCGATCAATTTGCAAATAAATCATAAAAAATCCTACATGTGATTTCTGGATTTTTTTTCTCATTTTGTCCTGTCAGTAGTTGAAGTGTACCTTATGAATGAAAGATTACAGCGCCATCTGCTCACTTTTTAAGTGGAGAAACTCTCGCACAATTGGTGGCTGACTAAATACTTGGTTTGCTGCCCACTGTATCTACGATAAGCAAAACAGAGGAAGGACATATCTCTGACCACTCGAGGACACTCTTCCAGGAGTTCCATTCTAAGACAAAGAAGCCTACTACAACAAAAAGGACATTGTGACCTTTGAAATGGACCCAACCAGAGGACTTACACAACCAGAGACTTAGCATTGGAACCACTTCCCATAGATGAATCGAGTTCAACAGCGAGACGACAAAGACTCAGAGAATAAAATTATACATTGAAATTAATTTTCAAATGATGTGGTCATTCATGTGCAAAGTATTCATATTCCTGAGCATAGCTTTCCCACAGTGTATGTATGATAAAGTCCCACTCGCTTTGTCTCTCCCGCTCTTTCAGTATTCCCCCACCGCTTTCCATTGTATAAAGCCGTCATATGGGTTTAGTCCAACTAGGGCACTTTCATTCATTATGTTAGTGGATCAATATAACTGTTAACAGACTTTCCTCTCGCTTCTGGACGAGGAGTAAGAGATATCGGATCAAAATTTGCCAGCCATGGTAGTGGTCCATTTTAATATGTAAAACCTGAACAGCTACAAAAATACAAAATAACAACGTGAAAGAACAAACGAAAATCGAAAACGTCCGTATGGTGCATTAACACAGACACAGGAAACAACCACCCACCAAAACCATGAAAAACAGGCTACCCTAAATATGGCTCCAATCAGAGACAACGACTGACAACCTGCTCTGATTGGGGACCATTACTAGGCCAACACATAGAAAAGTATAACCATGAGAACAAACAAGAAAAACAACATACGAATGCCCACCCCAACTCACGCCCTGACAAACTAAAATAAAGACATTAAAAAAGGAACTAAAGGTCAGAACGTGACAATAACGCTATACCGTGTCTGTGTGTTTTGATAATTCCTGTAAATGATTATTTAGTTAGTTAGTAAATAAATAATTAAGCCAATTTGTGTATACGCTGATTCATCACAGGCTAGGGTTCATGCAAGAATATCCAAGGATTATGCGAAACAATTCATAAATGAGAACTGATATGAGGATAATAATTGATTGATGACTGGTGATGATATTGATATATTCTTGAGTTAATTCGGGAAATGTTTAACTCATTAAAATAAACTTTTCCGTGGTGCCCCAAATGACCTAATTAATGAATTGGTTACAAATTGATTGATTTAACGATGTAGTAATTAAATGTAGGGGTGAATTTATTCAGATTAATAGCAGTCATCACAATTACATGATAGTCACGTCAGACACTTCGCTTCTTTTACTCTGTAATTTTAGGCTAGAGTTTTGCCAGTAACTACAAACGTTGTTGATCGCATCCTCAGTTTTCTGCTCCAATCAACAGGCATTAACTCTGTAACTTGTTTTTTAAAGTCACCATTGGCCTCATGGTGAAATTCCTGATTTCCTTCCACTCCGATAACTGAGTTTAGGAAGGACGCCCCACATCTTTGGAAGTGATTTAGTGTATTGATACACCATTCAAGTGTAATTAATAACTTTAAACCATGTTCAACAGAGATAATCAAATGTCTGGTTTATTGTTTTACCCATCTACCAAAGGGTGCCCCTTCCTTTGTGAGGCATTGGAAACCTCCCTGGGTCTTTGTGGTTGAGTCTGTGTTAAAAATCAGCTGTGAAGCTGAAGGGACGCTTTTTTTTTGTTGACTTTTCCCCTTTTTCTCCCAATTTAACATGATAAATCCAATTGGTAGTTACAGTCTTGGTCCCGTCACTACAACTCCCGTATGGACTCGGGAGAGGCCCAAGGTCGAAATCCTTGCGTCTCCGAAATAACAACCCTGCCAACGCTCACTGCCTTCTTGACACACTGCTCAGCTTACCCGGAAGCCAGCCGCACCAGATTTGTTTGAGAAACACCGTACAATTGGTGGAACTTGGATGAACGTGGGGCCAATTGTGTGGTCACCTCATGGGTGTCCCGATGCGGCAGAGCTGCGCATCAGCCGGGATCGAACCCGGATCTGTAAGTGGAAGCTTCAAGCACTGATCAGTACCGTGACCGCTGCGACCACTCGGGCAAGGCCCGCGACTGAGGATCCTATACAGATAATATGTAGGTGTGGGATAACAGAGATGAAGGTAGCCATTACAATATCATGTTACACTAATTATTAGCACACAGACGTGAGTCCATACATCTTATTAAATGTGACTGGTTAAGCAAATTTGGTAGCCCTCCTTGAGCTTATTTAGAATGCCATAACATAGGGGTTGAATACTCAGCTTTTTATTTATTTATTCATTAGTAAAATTTCGAAAAAAACATAATTCGGCACCTTTACATTACGGGGTATTTTGTGTAGGCCAGTGACAAAAAAGGCTGTAACACAAACAACGTTTAGAAAAAGTTATGGGGTGGTGATAGCTTTCTAAGGGAACTGGTAGCTCAGTATTTGAATAATTTATTTTTATAACAGTCATGCTTGCTTATCTTTTATCAAAGGGTGTCAATTTCAGACCCCACATATATGTAATGTGGAATTGATCATGATGACATAGACCAATCAAGGGCTACGTTCACAAAAATGAAACAACAAATGCGCATGATTGGCATGGAGACAGAGAGCGGCAATTCTGGAGAGAGACGTCTTGAGCCACATCCTTTCGACAACACTTTCCCCTTCTTTGTGTTGTGACATTTAAAATGATACTCAAGATACATTATCTTCAACACATAAGGAATAACTCACAAACATAGTCAGGTTCCAAAAGCAGTAGCCATTTAATAGAAGACATTTTGAAACAAATGCAAATTTCACTTTTTTTTAAACATTTTATAAATAGCTTGGCGTGCCAAGGCAAAGACGCCTCGCATGCCAGCTTAATTGACAGCCTGTCACCGCGTCAGCAGGGATAGTGACAATATTCCTGAAGTGAGCCTCGCCAATTAATGTTCTTTCTAAGCATCACACATACACCACAAACTCTAATATTTTTCCTTCTTTGCCTCCCTCCCTCCTCTCTCTGTGTCTTCTCTGACACCTAATGCTGTGCAGTCCTAACTATATTACCACCCTGGATGGAAATCACGCAGAAGTAGCATGAAACAATACAATGAGCTCCAACGCCGCACACGAGGTTTACCAATGCAAATGACAATAACCGCTGCCTTCGCGCCTCTGGGTATACGTCATGCCAATAAAGCAATGAATTGAGAAGAGAGAGAGAGGTCAATGTTTAGAGAAAGGCAAAAACAAGAACGACAAGGGCAGTTTAAATAATATGACTGCAAATCAGCTAGTCTGTTTAGGTGCGGGTTGAAGTGGAAAAGTGTTCCTGATTGTTGATTTGTCCATGACAGTGTGGCTCTCTGTCTGTGGCGGAGTGTCCATTTAGTGATCCAGCATGCTAAAGAAACTTTAGAGTCATCGGGCGGTCCCTTGAAAAACCAACCGTAATATGCTCTTGAACTATTGATAAAAATATTTATTTTTCTGGTTCGCCGACATCGTCTTGTTTGACTTGTTGAAGATAGAGAGCAAGGTGAGACTCATCAACTCTTAACCTTTTCTGGGTAGCGTAAGGTATGCCAGTGTTATCCTAGGGGACAAAATTTGGAGGATGCTGACATGTTTTGTCAAGCTATGACAATTAGCTGTCCAACACCCATGTGCCTGATTGTTTTTGACGCTTTATTCAGGCAAAGGTAAAGGGGTCTGAAGGGGGCCTGACAGTGCTAAATGGTGCCACGCTCCAATAAGACCAGTGCTGTGTCCCAAATAGCACGCCTATTCGCCCTATGGGCTCCGGTCAAAACGTATTGGCACAAAATAGGGAAATAGGGTATCATTTTGGGACACAGACCAGTACTGGAAATGCACATCTTGGGCAGGGACGCAATTATCATTCAGCTCAAGATCAGCTGAATAGCCTCCAACTAAACCAATAGGCTTTTTATACTCCTTTTTTGTATGCCCATATAACCCCCAAAAAATGCCTTTTCTCCAAGACATGTTAAAACCAGAGGAGAGGCACAACATTCCCCATTTGGTGGCAGAAAAAGTGTAATCATTAATTTAGATGTTCTTATTTGGGATCAATCTACATGTGAACACGGGAAGTAGGAGAGGCACCGACTATTATTCCTCCTGAGGCCTGGCTGTAGTCATTGTTCCTCCCGCCATCTCCTTTTCCAATGCTCCGCTCTGACACTAAGAGAAGAGCTTCAATCACATTAGAAAATGATATCTCTGGCAAACTGACTGTTGAAAACTGAAGACATGTTAAAGTGAACATCACAAAGAGAAATGATCTTATTGCAGACAGACACATGTAATGTCAGAGGTATTAGACATAATGGTAAATGACAGTAAATACAGAGGGAAGCCTTTACATATTGTTTAGAAGGTATAAAATCGCTCAAGAGTCCCACACAAAAGATTTGTGTGTTGTGTGCATGCGTGGCGTTTCCGTGCATAGTGTTTGTGTGTGTGTTTGTAATGCACCACAATCACCGTTTATCCTGCATCAATTGTAAAGTTGTCCAGAGAATGTGTTCAGTCAGCCAACAATGTTTGATGTGATCTCCCCTGTCTGATAGACATGACTGATGTGTATTCCTCTAAAGCACAGCACAACGCCAAAACATGCAACAGGAAACCTTGACGGTTAAAATACACCAGGAAGCTGAGTGGTATTAATAAGGAACATGAACATTTCAAAAACATCACTTTCTCATTTTCTTCAATGACCATTATCTATACTGAGGGAAAAATTGTAAATGTTGCCATTTCCCTCAATGTCATCTGGTTTCACATAATCCACATTTTCTGTATTTATATACTGTAAGTCCGCATTCGAGTCTCCTAAATTGGTTTGGTGGATTCTCTCTTTCCCTCTTTCCCCCTCTCTCTCCCTCACTCCTCCCTCGCCTCTCCCTTCGTATGTGTTTGTGGTGTGTGAGTGTACATTTTAATGTGCAATGCGTGCATGCTTATATCATATGTGTGTGTGTGCGCATGTGTGTCCGATGCCAGAGGAAAGAAGAACACATATCTCACTCAGACAGAGAGAGACAAGTCCAAATCCATTTCTTTCGACGTGACATTCCATCCGTCTTCCTCTGCACTGGCCCCTGCAGAATGGATCAATTTGTCTGCTGAGGTGGTCAAACGAGCCAGAAAAGCTTGAATATTTGCCATCTACATTAGTATTCCTCTGTGGTGGGCCCGGAGAAATCGGCCTCCAGGGCCCCGAACAGCCGTGGGCAAAAATGCAGGTGCCCACGTCGATAGATTGATAAGACAAGAGAGAACATGGCCCGCTCAAGGGCTAGGGGTGGACAGAGTGATTTAAACGCCACTGCCGGTTGTCCACCTTCTTTCTGACACACAGACAAGAAAAAAAATTGAATACAGCACGTTTCAGGAATGAGAGGTCCTCATCGATCTGGACCAGTGAAGGACACAGTGACAAAAGGCATATGAGGTATCATCAAGTTGCGTGTTGCGTAATAGTTCAGTGTTTTTGGCTGCATTATGGCAGCTTGGTTGCATTTTTCAACATACTGCATACGAACTCTGTTAGAGTGCCTTGTAAGATATGGGTCACTTTGAGTGTGCTGGTAAATCATTGATTATGTTTTTTGATCTGTCCTGTCATCATTAATATTATTATTATTTGATAAATAATTGTTTTAAGTAGGTTTATTTAGTTTGGTCCTTATTTCATTTTGATGCTATGATGATATGGAGAGTAAACATGATGAACGATGATGATGATGATGATGATGATGATGATGAATGATAAGATTATGCCCTGAGATTCAACTACTCCTACTCTTATATATTACGTCTTCGAAAACAATAACCAACTGTAATGAAGCTTGATTTGTCCCAACAACAACAACAAAGTGAATAATATCTCAACTGAAATGTGAATATTGCAGTTATAGTAAAAAGCCTAGAAAAGAAGCCAGGGTCCAGGAGGCGCTTCTGACGCATACGTTTGTTTTCTGGGGCAAAACTCTACTTACCCTTGTTAGTATTACAGAAACAACAGCACATGCAAGTCGCAGCATACACTCCATCCTGTGACAAGAGGTAACGCTTGAACTGGCTGGGACCAGGAGCAGGGAGGTACCTTGAGGGATTTCCGATGACCAATTAGCCCTGTCTTATTTCTGGAGGAAGGAACACAGGTCTAGAGCGCTGTTTTGGTGGCCTTGATCTAACTTATCCTAAATCTAAGTTATCACCAACATCAGCAGCCTCAACATTGGCAGATAATATGTGGCCAGCAACACACACCAACAAGCCTTCACTTTGTTAAAGACAAACTTTTGTTAATAACATAGGTGCTGTTAAATACTTGACTGCCTTTTTCAGAACTCAAAATAAGTTTTGTGTGATACTTAGTGTTAACAGTAACTTAAACAGCTTTATATAAAAAGAGATTGACCGTTACAAAATAAGTTTCTATGGTACGGAGATACATTGTGGATGATTCACAATTGAGAAAGTGCCACGATATAAACCAGAACCTTTTTAGCCACGTGCAACTATAGAGAAAAATACTTCCAATTCAAGTCACAAGCCTGTGGTGCCTAATCTCGACAAGAATAAGTGAAGAGGAAATTAATTTGAAGAATTAATTTGCCAAAACCGTTTATCAATATTCCTGAAGTACAGCACTGAGCAGAGAAGATCTGCATTAAGCTTTCATGAAAGTGGATAAGGACATGTCCCAATTGGCACCCGCTATTCCCTATGTAGTACATTACTTCTGAGCAAGATAAACTGTGGCCCTGTTTGTAAAGGTAGTGCACTACATAAGGAATAGGGCGTCATTTGGATGCAAACAAAGTTTAATTAGATTATGATTGACTAAACTCAGGGGATGGTAATTAAAGCCGAACTGCCTGACTTCTCAGCAGTAATTAAATGTCATATTCTTCAGTGTCAATTGAGCCCCTGAAAAACGAAGCAGCGAAAAATGTCAACATGCAAGACAAATTCATGGCCAAGCGCTGGACCACTGTTGGAAGAGAAAAAGTATATGTGTGTAATAAAATTGTTTAAGTAATCTCTTAAATCTAGAATCCCTTAATTGAAACAATAACAAGTGGCACCTGCCTCTTGTTTTTTGTATAAAGCTGAAGGGATTTTGGGCCTGGAGAATGTAATCAGCTCTCAATTCATTACACAGAGCTATGGATGCAAGGACTGGACCATACCATGATATCAAAATTAGTTTTATCCATGTTTTTGAGGCTTTGTTTACATGCACATTGTTTACAAACATTGGAGTAACACAAGCTTAATATTTTGGGTTCTCAATAGGGTAACGACAGTTGAACTAAGCTATGAGGCATTTATCAGTTATATCTTCAAGAATCAATGGGTTATATTTGTAATTAATTTATAGGTCAAAAAATGAAATAATTACAAATGTTCAGTGCTTTCTTGTGGTTTGGCGTTTGCCATATGCTGAGAGAAGTCAAAGCAGAAAGTGGGAGAGTGAGAGTAGAGTTGTTTCAGAAGGTGAGAATGAAATGTCACTCTCTCCTCCTCTTTGTCCTTCTTATCTGTCAAACATTCACAATGTTGTGACCCAGGAATAAGAGAAGCAGGGAGC
>NC_036840.1:14805858-14822926 GCF_002910315.2 Salvelinus sp. IW2-2015 | reverse complement strand
TTAAAAGATCCAGAAATGATTGGGCTGGATTCACAAGATGTTGGTCTTTCATTTGGCTGTATGCTGTGTATTTTCAGAAATGTTTAGGATGAGTAAATTTTGTAATGACGTCGGTCTCTGTAAATTATCGCGGGCTGCTTCCAACGCATTTCAGATTGCAGCTTGCAAGTGAGAACTGTGATTTTATACCTGAAAGTGGCACATTTTTCCTAAAAAAAACATATGCTATAACATAAATAGAGTTTATCAGACTGTCATCTTATGAAGTTGTTTCTTGTAGTGGCTAATATATCTTTACTTTAATCGATTTTGTGATAGCTGCCCATGCAGGAAAAAAAAATGTTGGAAAATGGTGGAGTAAAAAAAGTGGTGTCTTTTGCTAACGTGGTTAGCTAATAGATTTACATATTGTGTCTTCCCTGTAAAACATTAAAAAAATCAGAAATGATGGCTGGATTCACAAGATCTGTATCTTTCATCTGGTGTCTTGGACTTGTGATTTAATGATATTTAGATGCTAGTATTTACTTGTGACGCTATGCTAGGCTATGCTAGTCAGCTTTTTTACTGTGGGGGGTGCTCCCGGATCCGGGATGAGTACCAAGTAAAAGTTAAATAATTAGATTTTCTCATCAATCTACACACTTTACATAAATATTCAGACCCTTTGCTATGAGACTTGAAACTGAGCTCAGGTGCATCCTGTTTCAATTGATCATCCTTGAGATGTTTATACAACTTGATTGGAGTCCACCTGTGGTAAGTCCAATTGATTGGACATGGTTTGGAAAGGTAGACACCTGTCTAAATAAAGTCAGAGCAAAAACCAAGCCATGAGGTTGAAGGAATTGTCCGTAGAGCACCGAGACAGGATTGTGTCAAGGCACAGACCTGGGGAAGGGTCCCAAAATATTTCTGCAGCATTGAAGGTCCAGAGGGACACAGTGGCCTCCTTCATTCTTAAATGGAAGAATGGAACCACCAATACTGTTCATAGAGATGGCCGCCCGGGCCAAACAGAGCAATCGGGGGAGAATGTCCTTGGTCCAAGAACCCAATGGTCACTCTGACAGAACTCCAGAGTTCCTCTGTGGAGATGGGAGAACCTTCCAGAAGGACAACCATCTCTGCAGCACCACCAATCAGGCCTTTATGGTAGAGTGGCCAGACAGAAGTCACTCCTCAGAAAAAGCCACATGACAGCCCACTTGGAGTTTTCCAAAAGGCACCTAAGGATTCTCAAACCATGAGAAACAATATTCTCTGGTCTGATGAAACCAAAATTGGCCAAACACTTTGGCCTGAATGTCAAGCGTCACATCTGGAGGAAATCTGGCACCATCCTGCTGTGGGGATGTTTTTCAGCGGCTGGGAGTGGGATACTAGTCAGGATTGAGGGAAAGATGAAAAGAGCAAGGTACAGAGAGATCCTTGATGAAAACCTGCTCCAGAGCGCTCAACACTTCAGAAAGGTTCACCTTCCAACAGGACAATTACCCGAAGCACACAGCCAAGACAACYCAGTAGTGGCTTCGCGACAAGCCTCTGAATGTCATTGAGTGGCCCAGCCAGAGCCCAGACTTGAACCCGATCGAACATCTCTTGAGATACCTGAAAATAGCTGTGCAGCGACGCTCCTCATCCAACCTGACAGAGCTTGAGAGGATCTGCAGAGAAGATTCGGATAAACTCCCCAAATACAGGGATGTAGCGTCATACCCAAGAAGACTCGAGGCTATATTTGCTGCCAAAGGTGCTTCAACAAATAACTGTGTAAAGGCTCTGAACACTTATGTAAATGTGATATTTCAGTTTGTTTTTAATTATTAGAAAACATTTCTAAAAAACTTTTTTTATCGTTATAGGGTATTGTGTGTAGATTGATGAGGGGGAAAAAACTATTTAATACATTTTAGAATAAGGCTTGTGAGAGAAAAATTACGTATTTACCTGACAATTATATGCTTAACAATAGTAAGACATTACTGTTCGACTAATGCTGTGTTTCTGTAAAGGGATGGTTCCATTCTAGCTCCTTGCAGCTGGTTTAGACGTATAGTCAAGGACATGGGGAGGCTTGGGATAGAGATAACCTTGAGGAACAAATTAGACCTGTATTGTTACAAAATCATCTTCTGTCTCTGAGTAACTTGGTCACGCTGCACATAAGACAAAGAGCCTCTGGGAGTGACCACAGTTCTTCAGTCCATCCTGTTCTTTTCATAATCTTTCAAGGGCACATCTGTGGAGATATGAGGTGAACAGATGGTGGCTTGAGCGCTGTTAACAATTTCTATAAGATTAGAAAGATTGAAATTGTATGTTAAACATCACAGCATAGTTGAAATATATGTGTTGCGTAGAAACCCGAAGAGGGTTGCCACAGCGATAGATGGAATGGGCTGTGGGAAGCTGAGGGTTGGCATGTGGAATTGGAGACAAGTGGGAGTGGAGTTGCTGTGCGGGAGATAGAATGATGGTCAAAGATAATGCATTTTTATTGTACTTGACACATACCAAAAGCATACGAAAAGCACTAACATGCATTTCGTATGTTTTCACATAATAGTTTTAAAAGAACCGATATCAGTCCTCTTTAAAGTGAACTCTGGGGTAAAGAAAGCAAAAGAACTCAGTTCTCTTTGTATTCACACTGCCTTTGACTTTGAATGAGGACACAACTCTTTTGRCAGTTGACTTCACCTATTTTCTGGTCCGAGCTACCTTTGCATTCACAAGGCTATGTTTAGAAAGGAACCAAGATCTTTTTCCAACATACATGTGTAGGGCAAGCCATACCACCAGAATGTGTTAATCGGACAGTTACGACCTACTTACATTTTGGAAGCTAATAGATTGCATTTAGTAAAAGATGAGACGTAATAATTGTAATCAGAAGATACTATTAACAGAATAAATAGCAGAATAAAACTGCAGGTTAAGGTGCTGTGTTGTCTTGACAATCGCTAATCAATATCCAAAAACAGCACACATATTTTTCTGCGAACCTGCACATCATCATCTTCTCTCTTTTGTGGCAACAATGAGAGGGGTTATGGCAGTGGAAATTGTGTTTCAGTAGTGTAGTGTGTGGTGCGAGAATAATGCCAAGCGGAATCTGGGGAGCTTTGTGTTCACATTGCCCTAAAAAAGTGAACCAAACCGCAGATTTCAACTGAACTGAACTGAGACCACCTCTCGAGATGGTCTTAGTTTGGTTTGCTTCAGGAGCTCTTTTGAGGGGTCTGAGTTCCTTTGGAGTGTTCACACTGCACAAAAAATGTGTGTCTTTTATACTGATAACAAGTTCAAACAGGTGCCATTAATACAGGTAACGAGTGGAGGACAGAGGAGCCTCTTAAAGAAGAAGTTACAGGTCTGTGAGAGCCAGAAATCTTGCTTGTTTGTAGGTGACCAAATACTTATTTTCCACCATCATTTGCAAATAAATTCATAAAAAATCCTACAATGTGATTTTCTGGATTTTTTTTCTCATTTTGTCTGTCATAGTTGAAGTGTACCTATGATGAAAATTACAGGCCTCTCTCATCTTTTTAAGTGGGAGAACTTGCACAATTGGTGGCTGACTAAATACTTTTTTGCCCCACTGTATCTARGATAGCAAACAGAGGGAAGGACATATCTCTGACCACTGCGAGGTACACCTCCAGAGTATCCATTCTAAGACAAAGAAGCCTACTACAACTAAAAAGGACATTGTGACCTTTGATGGACAACCAGAGACTTACACAACCAGAGACTTACATTGAACCACTTCCCATAGATGGATCGAGTTCAACAGCGAGACGACAAAGACATCCAAGAATAAATATATACATTGAAATTATTTTCAAATGAGTGGTCATTCATGTGCAAAGTATTCATATTCCCATGAGCATAGCTTCCACATGTATGTATGATAAGCCCACTCGCTTTGTCTCTCCCGCTCTTCATATTCCCCACCCCCTTTCCATTGTGTAACAAGCCGTCATATCGGGTTAGTCCACTAGGGACTTTTCATTGCATTATGTTAGTGATCAATATAACTGTAACGACTTTCCTCTCCTTCTGACGAGGAGTAAGAGATATCGGATCAATTTGCAGCATGGTAAGTGTCCATTTTAATATGTAAAACTGAACACTACAAAAATACAAAATAACAACGTGAAAGAACAAACGAAAATCGAAACAGTCCCGTATGGTGCAAACACAGACACAGGAAACAACCACCCACCAAAACCAATGAAAAACAGGCTACCTAAATATGGCTCCCAATCAGAGACAACGACTGACACCTGCCTCTGATTGGGAACCATACTAGGCCAAACACATAGAAATATAACCATAGAACAAAACATAGAAAAACAACATAGAATGCCCACCCCAACTCACGCCCTGACCAAACTAAAATAAAGACATAAAAAAGGAACTAAGGTCAGAACGTGACAATAACCTATACCGTGTCTGTGTGTTTATGTAATTCTGTATGATTATTTAGTTAGTTAGTAAATAAATAATTAAGCCAATTTGTGTATCGCTGATTCATCACAGGCTAGGGTTCATGCAGATATCCAAGGATTATGCGACATTCATAATGAGACTGATATGAGGAAATAATTGATTGATGACTGGTATGATATTGATATATTCTTGAGTTAATTCGGGAAATGTTAACTCATTAAATAAACTTTTCCCGTGGTGCCCCAAATGACTAATTAATGAATTGTTACATGATTGATTTAATCGAGTAGTAATTAAATGTAGGAGGTAATTATTCGATTAATAGCAGTCATCACATTAATGATAGTCACGTCACGACACTTCCTTCTTTTCACTCTGTAATTTAGGCTAGAGTTTTGCAGTAACTACAACGTTGTTGATCCATCCTCAGTTTTCTCCAATCACAGCCATTAAACTCTGTAACTGTTTTAAAGTCACCATTGGCCTCATGGTGAAATTCCTGAGTTTCCTTCCACTCCGATAACTGAGTTAGGAAGGACGCCCACATCTTTGAAGTGATTTAGTGTATTGATACACCATTCGAAGTGTAATTAATAACTTCACCATGTTCAAAGAGATATTCAATGTCTGTTTATTTGTTTTACCCATCTACCAAAAGGTGCCCCTTCTTTGTGAGGCATTGGAAAACCTCCCTGGTCTTTGTGGTTGAGTCTGTGTTAAAAAATCACTGCTTGACTGAGGGACCTTTTTTCTTGTTGACTTTTTACCCCTTTTTCTCCCCAATTTWCATGATATCCAATTGGTAGTTACAGTCTTGTCCCGTCACTACAACTCCCGTATGGACTCGGGAGAGGCGAAGGTCGAAATCCTTGCGTCCTCCGAAATACAACCCTGCCAAGCCTCACTGCTTCTTGACACACTGCTCACTTACCCGGAAGCCAGCCGCACCAATTTGTTTGAGGAAACACCGTACAATTGGTGAACTTGGATGACGCTGGGCCAATTGTGTGTCACCTCATGGGTGTCCCGATTGCGGCCAGCTGCGACACAGCCCGGGATCGAACCCGGATCTGTAGTGACGCTTCAAGCACTGATCAGTACCGTAGACCGCTGCGACACTCGGGAGGCCCCGACTGAGGGACCTTACAGATAATTGTAGGTGTGGGATACAGAGATGAGGTAGCCATTACAATATCATGTTAAACACTATTATTACACACAGAGTGAGTCCATACAACTTATTATGTGACTGGTTAAGCAAATTTGTACTCCTGAGCTTATTTAGACATGCCATAACATAGGGGTTGAATACTCAGCTTTTATTTATTTATTCATTAGTAAACATTTCGAAAAACATAATTCCACCTTTACATTACGGGGTATTTTGTGTAGGCCAGTGACAAAAAAAGGCTGTAACACAACAACGTTTAGAAAAAGTTATGGGGTGTGAATACTTTCTAAGGGAACTGTAGCTCAGTATTTGAATAATTTATTTTATACAGTCATGCTTGCTTATCTTTATCAAGGGTGTCAATTTCAGACCCCACTATATGTAATGTGMAATTGATCATGATAGACATAGACAATCAAAGGGCAACGATTCACAAAATGAAACAACAAATGCGCATGAATTGGCAGGAGACAGAGAGCGCATTCTGGAGAGAGACGTTCTTAGCGCATCTTCGCCACACACTTCTCCCCTTCTTGTTGTTGTGACATTTAAAATGATACTCAAGATACATTATCTTCACACATAAGGAATAATCTCACAAACATAGTCAGGTCCAAAGCAGTAGCCATTTATAGAAGACATTTTCGAAACAAATGCAATTTCACTTTTTTTTAAACATTTTATTAAATAGCTTGGCGTGCCAAGGCAAAGACCCTCGCATGCCAGCCTTAATTGACAGCCTGTCACCCAGTCAGCAGGGATAGTGACAATATTCCTGAAGTGAGCCTCTGCCACATTATGTTCTCTAAGCATCACACATACACACAAACTCTATATTTTCCTCTCTTTGCCTCCCTCCCTCCTCTCTCTGTGTCTCTCTGACACCATGCTGTCAGTCCTACTATATTACCCTGGATGGAAATCACCAGAGTAGCATGAAAACAATACAATGAGCTCCACGCCGCAGAGGTTACCACTGGCAAATGACAATAACCGCTGCTTCGCGCCTCTGTATACGTCATGCCAATAAAGCAAATTGAATTGAGAGAGAGAGAGAGAGTCAATGTTAGAGAAAGGCAAAAACAAGAACGACAAGGCAGTTTAAATAATATGACTGCAATCAGCTAGTCTGTTTAGGTGGAGGTTGAAGTGAAAAGTGTTCCTGATTGTGATGTCATGACAGTGGTGCTCTCTGTCCCTGTGGCGGAGTGTCATTTAGTGAATCCAAGCATGCTAAAGACTTTAGAGTCATGGGCGGTCCTTGAAAACCAACCGTATATGCTCTTGAACTATTGAATAAAAATATTGAATTTTCTGGTTCGCCGCACATCGTCTTGTTGACTTGTTGAGATAGAGAGCAAGGTGAGACTCTCAATCTCTTAACCTTTTCTGTAGCGTTAAGGTATGCCAGTGTCATCCTAGGGACAAAATTGGATGCTGACATGTTTGTCAAGCTATGACAAATTAGCTGTCCACCCATGTGCCTGATTGTTTGACCTTTATTCAGGCAAAGGTAAAGGGGTCTGAAGGGGGCCTGACAGTGCTAAATGGTGCCACGCTCCAATAAGACCAGTGCTGTGTCCCAAATAGCACCCTATCCCTATGGGCTCCGGTCAAAAGTATTGCACAAAATAGGGAATAGGGTATCATTTGGGACACAGACCAGTACTGGAAATGCACATTTGGGCAGGGACCATTATCATTCAGCTCAAGATCCAGCTGAATAGCCTCCAACTAAACCAATAGGCTTTTTATACTACCTTTTGTATGCCCATATAACCCCCCCAAAAATGCCTTTCTCCCAAGACATGTAAAACCAGAGAGAGGCACACATTCCCATTTGGTGGCAGAAAAAGTGTAATCATTAATTTAGATGTTCTTATTTGGGATCATTATACATGTGAACACGGGAAGTAGGAGAGGCACACAACTATTATTCTCCTGAGCCTGGCTGTAGTCATTGTTCCTCCCGCCATCTCCTTTTCAATGCTCGCTCTGACACTAAAGAGAAGAGCTTCAATCACATTAGAAACTAGATATCTCTGGCAAACTGACTGTTGAAAACTGAAGACATGTTAAGTGACATCACAAAGAGAATGGATCTTATTGCAGACAGACACATGTAATGTCAGAGGTATAGACATAATGGTAATGACAGTAATACAGAGGGAAGCCTTTACATATTGTTAGAAGGTATAAATCGCTCAAGAGTCCACACAAACAGATTGTGTGTGTGTGTGCATGCGTGGCGTTCGTGCATGTGTTTGTGGGTGTGTTTGTATGGCACACACATCACCGTTTATCTGCATCATTGTAAAGTTGTCCAGAGAATGTGTTCAGTCAGCCAACATGTTGATGTGATCTCCCCTGTCTGATAGACATGACTGATGTGTATTCTCTAAAGCACAGCACAACGCCAAACATGCAACCAGGAAACCTGACGGTAAAAATACACACAGGAAGCTGAGTGGTATTATAAGGAACATGAACATTTCAAAACATCCTTTCTCATTTTCTTCAATGACCAATTATCTAATACTGAGGGAAAATTGTAAAATGTTGCCATTCCCTCAATGTCATCTGGTTTCACATAATCCACKATTTTTCTGTATTTATATACTGTAAGTCCCATTCGAGTCTCCTAATTGAGTTGGTGGATTCTCTCTTTCCCTCTTCCCCCTCTCTCTCCCTCACTCTCCCTCCCTCTCCCTTCGTATGTGTTTGTGTGTGTGAGTGTACATGAATGTGCACATGCGTGCATGCTTATATCAATATGTGTGTGTGTGCGCATGTGTGTCGATGCCAGAGGAAGAAGAACACATATCTCACTCAGACAGAGAGAGACAAGTCCAAATCCATTTCTTTCAGACGTGACATTCCATCCGTCTTCCTCTGCACTGGCCCTGCAGAAGGATCAATGTCTGCTGAGGTGGTCAAACGAGCCCAGAAAGCTGATATCTGCATCTACATTAGTATTCCTCTGTGGTGGGCCCGGAGAATCGGCCTCCAGGGCCCCGAACAGCGTGGGCAATGCAGGTGCCACGTCGATAGATTGATAAGACAAGAGAGACATGGCCCTCAAGGGCTAGGGGTGGACAGAGTGATTTAACCCACTGCCGGTTGTCCACCTTTCTTCTGACACACAGACAAGAAAAAAAAAATGATACAGACACGTTTCAGGAATGAGAGGTCTCATCGATCTGGACCAGTGAAGGACACAGTGACAAAGGCATATGAGGTATCCATCATAGTTGCGTGTTGCGTATAGTTCAGTGTTTTGCTGCATTATGGCAGCTTGGTTGCATTTTTCAACATACTGCATACGACTCTGTTAGAGTGCCTTGTAGATATGGGTCACTTTTGAGTGTGCTGGTAAATCATGATTATGTTTTTTGATCTGTCCTGTCATCATTAATATTATTATTATTATGATAAAATAATTGTTTTAAGTAGGTTTATTTAGTTTAGGTCCTTATTCATTTTGATGCTATGATGATATGGAGAGTAAACATGATGACGATGATGATGATGATGATGATGATGATGATGATGATGATGATAAGATTATGCCCTGAGATTCAACTACTCCTACTCTTATATATTACGTCTTCGAAACATACCAACTGTAATAGCTGATTTGTCCCAACAACAACAACAAAGTGAATAATATCTCACTGAAATGTGAATATTGCAGTTATAGGTAAAAGCTAGAAGAGCCAGGGTCCAGGAGGCCCTTCTGACCATACGTTTGTTTTCTGGGGCAAACTCACTACTTACCCTTTTAGTATTACAGAAACAACAGCACAGCACAGCGCAGCATACACTCCATCCTGTGACAAGAGGTAACCTTAGAACTGGCTGGGACAGGAGCAGGGAGGTACTTGAGGGATTTCCGATGACCAATTAGCCCTGTCTATTCTGGAGGAAGGAACACAAGGTCCTAGAGCCTGTTTGGTGCCACATTGATCTACTTATCCTAYATCTAGTCTATCACCAACATCAGCAGCCTCAACATTGGCAGAAATTGTGGCAGCAACACACACCACACCTTCACTTTGTTAAAGACAAACTTTGTTAATAACATAGGTGCTGTTAAATGCTTGACCTGCCTTTTCAAGACTCAAAATAAGTGTGTGATACTTAGTGTTAACAGTAACTTAAACAGCTTTATATAAAAAGAGATTGACCGTTACAAAATAGTTTCTATTGTAGGAGACTACATTGTGGATGATTCACAATTGAGAAGTGCACGACTATAAACCAGAACCTTTTTACCACGTGCACTATAGAGAAAATACTTCCATTCAAGTCACAGCCTGTGTGCCTAATCTCGACAAGATAGTGAAGAGGAAATTATTTGAAATTAATTTCCAAACCCGTTATCAATATTCCTGAAGTACAGCACTGAGCAGAGAGATCTGCATTAAGCTTTCATGAAAGTGAAAGGACATGTCCCAATTGGCACCCTATTCCCTATGTAGTACATTACTTCTGACAAGATAACTGTGGCCCTGGTCAAAAGTAGTGCACTACATAAGGAATAGGGCGTCATTTGGGATGCAAACAAAGTTAATTAGATATGATGACTAAACTCAGGGGATGGTAATTAGCCGAACTGCCTGACTTCTCAGCAGTAATTAAATGTCATATTCTCTCAGTTCAATGAGCCTGAAAAACCACAGCGAAAAATGTCAAATGCAACAAATTCACTGGCCAACGCTGGACACTGTTGGAAGAGAAAAGTATATGTGTGTAAAAAATTGTTTAAAGTAATCTCTTAAATCTAGAATCCTTAATTGAAACAATAACAAAGTGGGCACCTGCCTCTGTTTTTGTATAAAGCTGAGGGATGGGCCTGGAGAAATGTAATCACTCTCAAATTCATACACAGAGCTATGGATGCAAGGACTGACCATCCATGATATCAAAATTAGTTTTATCCATGTTTTGAGGCTTTGTTTACATGCACATTGTTTACAAACATTGGAGTAACACAAGCTTATATTTTGGGTTCTCATAGGGTACGACAGTTGAACTAAGCTCATGAGGCATTTATCAGTTATATTCTTCAAGAATCAATGGGTATATATGTAATTAATTTATAGGTCAAAAAATGATAATTACAAATGTTCAGTGCTTTCTTGTGGTTTGGCGTTTGCCATATGCTGAGAGAAGTCAAAGCAGAAAGTGAGAGAGTGAGAGTAGAGGTTGTTTCAGAAGGTGAGAATGAAATGTCACTCTCCTCCTCCTCTTTGTCCTTCTTATCTGTCAAACATCACATGTTGCTGACCCAGGAATAAGAGAAGCAGGGAGCTGGTTCCAGCTGAGATCTACTGTCATCAGGCCATCACTGTAAATTAGAATTTGTTCTTAATTGACTCGCTTAGATAAATAAATACAAATATTTTTATCTGAAGAGCAGAGGAAGAGAACTCAGTTATACCTGTGTGGTATGACGCAGTGACTGAAATCAGAGGCCAACTCAAGGGCAACAAGATGACAAGTGACAATGTTCCAGGCCAGTCACACTGTGCCGTAAGTGCCATGCACTGACACATGCTGATCCAGTTGAAAGGTGTTAATGACAGTGAATGGTGAAAAGGTCATTCAGCTAATCATCATGTTATATTTTTACCAAGAGTTGACATGAAGATGTGTGTGTGTGTGTCACCCGCAGGCATTTCCACTCAATAATAATCACTCTTCTTACCCTCTCTGCAGAACCCTCCCTTTGAAGATGTATAATTGACTTTGTTAGAAAGTGTGTGTGTTAGTGTGTGTGTGCATGTGTGTATGCATGTGTGTATGTGAGAAGCCAGCTTAATTGCGTATCCAATACGGACAGAAATTGATCACTAGAATGTAATAAGACTTAAACGTGATTACTGGAGAAACGACTGCAGAGCTCCTGTGGTGTTTGGAATTATAAAAGCTACAGGTAAAAAACCCTCCTGCGTCCATCCATTGGTGAGTGAAACACCAATGAATGGAAGAAATCACACATTTTTTTCATTGTAACCATATTTTTCAATCGTATATCAAATCAAATTTTATTGGTCACYTACACATGGTTAGCAGATGGTATTGCGAGTGTAGCAGAATGCTTTTATTAGTACAAAAGCAGGTTTTATGATATCAACTGACTTTTGAAGGTGACAATCGATAAGAAACAGATCTTGAGAAATGTCATTATGTGTTTGGGAGTATACTTKTGCTATGCTAAAATAAATAATAGACTTAGAATGACCACAATGGACATTCCAGAATTCTAAAAATAGGATCTAGATCTCTTCAGGATATAACCTGATTATAATTACCGTAATAAGATTATGTTAATGCACTGTACTGTTGTTTTACGCAACCAGCTACCTCCGTCTCTACACAACCAGCTGCCTCAGCCTACGGGCAGGAGAGGTGTAAGCCTCTAATTCCACCCAATAATTMAATTGCCTCATTAATTTAGCCTGATAGAGTAGGTTAAACCTGCTCTCTGATCTCAGCAATCACACACAGACACTAAGAGCATTAGTGACTGCAGCTCTGTAGGCCCTATAAGGCCCCTGCGTAGTTAACATGTTTAAACTAATTATAAAAGAAGACTTCTGCATTAGTGAAAAATGCTGTTATATCTTCGGTTGGATCAGGGTGTTTGGTTAGACATTGAAATGTAGATAGCTGGAGAGGAGAACAAAACCATGAGGAGAGAAGAATTTTGTTACTGTTTCAACAGGACTAGAGAAAATAAAATGAAGGTGAGACAGAGGTTTAAGATTCGATGTAACCATATTACAACGCTGGCTGCCTGTAAGTTTCAATAAAACAACAGAAAATTACTGTAACCGTATTAAAATAATTGTAATAAATGAATTGGTGAATTACATTCTTTGAAGGGAGATGGGGTTTGTATTTTACAGTATTTTACTGTAATTACATGGAATTGGTGCAAGCACGTTGTCTACTACACAAAAAAATGTGTATATGTTTTTTACGGTAACTTACAGTATATACATTGTCGTAGCATTTGGTGTCTTTAAATGTGAAGACTGTTATATTATTAAATCAATTCTGTATGTGTAAACGAATCACGGAATAGTAATTAACTGGGAAGTCAGGGCACGACGGGGCAGTCATGACAACATTTGTATTTATTTACATTTTTATTTTTATTTCACCTTATTTAACCAGGTAGGCCAGTTGAGAACAAGTTCTCATTTACAACTGCGACCTGGCCAAGCTAAAGCAAAGCAAAGCAGTGRGACAAAAACAATAAAACAATAGAAAAATATATGTACAGTGTGTGCAAATGTAGAAGAGTAGGGAAGTAGGTGGGTGGTATATGGTGCTTTGGTGACAAAACGAATGGCACTGTGATAGATTACATTCAGTTTGCTGGGTATGTTTGGCAGCATGAGTGGACGAGGCTTTGTTGCGAAATAGTAAGCCGATTCTAGATTTAATTTTGGATTGGAGATGATTGATGTGAGTCTGGAAGGAGAGTTTACAGTCTAACTAGACACCTAGGCATCTGTAGTTGTCCACATATTCTAGGTCAGATCCGTCCAGAGTAGTGATGCTAGTCGGGCGGGCGGGTGCGGGCAGCAATTGGTTGAAGAGCATGCACTTAGTTTGACGAGCATTTAAAAGAAATTGGAGGCCACGGAAGGAGTATTGTATGGCGTTGAAGCCTCGTTTGGAGGTTTGTTAGCACAGTGTCCAAAGAAGGGCCGGATGTATACAGAATGGTGTCGTCTGCGTAGAGGTGGATCAGAGAATCACCAGCAGCAAGAGCGATATCATTGATATATACAGATAAATAGTCGGTCCGAGAATTGAACTRTGTGGTACCCCCATAGAGACTGCCAGAGGTCCAGACAACAGGCCCTCCGATTTGACACACTGAACTCGATCTGAGAAGTAGTTGGTGAACCAGGCGAGGCAGTCATTTGAGAAGCCAAGGCCATTGAGTCTGCCAATAAGAATGTGGTGATTGACAGAGTCGAAAGCCTTGGCCAGGTCGATGAAGACGGCTGCACAGTACTGTCTTTTATCAATGGCGGTTATGATATCGTTTAGMACCTTGAGCGTGGCTGAGGTGCACCCATTACCAGCTCGGAAACCAGATTGCATAGTGGAGAAGGTACGGTGGGATTCGAAATGGCGGTGATCTGTTTGCTTACTTGGCATTCGAGGATTTTAGAAAGGCAGGGCAGGATGGATATAGGCCTATAACAGTTAGGGTCTAAATTGTCTCCCCCTTTGAAGAGGGGGATGACCGTGGCAGCTTTTCAATCCTTGGTTGATCTCAGACTATACAAAAGAGAGGTTGAATAGGCTAGTAATAGGGTTTGTAACAATTTCTGCGGATAATTTTAGAAAGAGAGAYTCCAGATTGTCTAGCCCAGCTGATTTGTAGGGATCCAGATTTTGCAGCTCTTTCAGAACATCCGCTGTCTGGATTTGGGTGAAGGAGAAGCGGGGGGGGGGGGGCGTTAAGAGCAAGTTGCTGCAGGGGGTGTTGAGATGTTGGCCAGGGTAGGGGTAGGCAAGTGGAAAGCATGGCCAGTCGTGGAAGAATGCTTATTGAAATGATCGATTATCGTAGATTTATCGGTGGTGACAGTGTTTCCTATCCTCAGTGCAATGAGCAGCTGGGAGAAGGTGCCCTTATTCTCCATGGACTTTACAGTGTGCCAAAACTTTTTGGAATTAGTTCTACAGGAAACAAATTTCTGTTTGAAAAAGCTAGCCTTAACTTTCCTACCTGACTGAATATATTGGTTCCTGACTTCCCTGAAAAGTTCCATATCACAGGGGCTATTCGATGCTAATGCAGAACGCCAAAGGAAGTTTTTGTGCTGGTCAAGGGCAGTCAAGTCTGGGGTGAACCAAGGGCTATATCTGTTCCTAGTTTTACATTTTTTGAATGGGGCATGCTTTTTTAAGATTGTGAGGAAAGCTCTTTTGACGAGCAACCTCTACTGATGGGATGAGATCAATATCCTTCCAGGATACCCGGGCCAGATCGATTAGAAAGGCCTGCTCGTTGAAGTGTTTTAGGGAGCATTTGACAGTAATGAGGGGTGGTCGTTTGACTGCGGACCCATTACGCATGCAAGCAATGAGGTAGTGAGTGATTGCTGAGATCCTGATTGAAGACAGCAGAGGTYTATTTAGAGGGCAAGTTGGTCAGGATGATATCTAAGAGGGTGCCCATGGTTACAGATTTAGTGTTGTACCTGGTAGGTTCCTTGATAATTTGTGTGAGATTGAGGGCATCTAGATTAGATTGTAGGACGGTCGGGGAGTTAAGCATGTCCCAGTTTAGGTCACCTAACAGTACGAACTCTGAATATAGATGGGGGGCGATCAATTCACATATGGTGTCCAGGGCAAAGCTGGGGGCTGAGGGGGGTCTATAGCAAGCAGCAACGGTGAGAGACTTGTTTCTGGAAAGGTGGATTTTTAAAAGTAGAAGCTCAAATTATTTGGGCACAGAGCTGGATAGTATGACAGAACTCTGCAGGCTATCTCTGCAGTAGATTGCAACTCCGCCCCCTTTGGCAGTTCTATCTTGTCGGAAAATGTTATAGTTAGGGATGGAAATTTCTGGATTTTTGGTGGCCTCCCTAAGCCAGGATTCAGACACGGCTAGGACATCCGGGTTGGCGGAGTGTGCTAAAGCAGTGAATAAAACAAACTTAGGGAGGAGGCTTCTAATGTTAACATGCATGAAACCAAGGCTTTTACGGTTACAGAAGTCAACAAACGAGAGCGCCTGGGGAATGGGAGTGATGCCGGGGGCTGCAGGGCCTGGGTTAACCTCTACATCACCAGAGAAACAGAGGAAGAGTAGGATAAGGGTACGACTAAAGGCTATAAGAACTGGCCCTCTAGTGCATTCAGAACAGAGAGTAAAAGGAGCAGATTTCTGGGCACGGAAGAATAGGTTCAAAGCATAATGTACAGACAAGGGTATGGTAGGATGTGAGTACAGTGGAGGTAAACCTAGGCATTGAGTGACGATGAGAGAGGTTTTGTCTCTAGAGGCACCATTTAAGACATGTGACGTCACCGCATGAGTGGGGGGTGGAACAAAAAGGCTAGCTAACATCGTACATTATATTACCTGAATTCTTTACAGTAATGTGATGTTAAACCAAAGTTTTGTTTAAAATATGGTAACAAACTTTACTTATTTTACACTAACTTACAGGTAACTGGCTTCCAGTAAGTTACCCTAAAAACAAGTTACGTGTTTTACAGTGTACTTTAAAGAAAGAGTGTCAAACTCATTCCATGGAGGGCCTAGTGTCTGCTGTTTTTTGTTTTTTTCCTTTCAATAAAGACCTAAACACCCAGGTGAAGGGAGTTCTTTACTAATCAGTGACCTTAATTCATCAATCAAGTAAAACAGAGGAGCAAAAACCCATAGACAGCTCTCCATGGAATGAGTTTGACACGTGCTTTAGGGCAGTGGTTCCCAAACTTTTTATAGTCCCGTACCCCTTCAAACATTCAACCTCCAGCTGCGTACCTCCTCTAGCACCAGGGTCAGCTCACTCTCAAATGTTGTTTTTTTGCCATCATTGTAAGCCTGCCACACACACACTATACAATATATTTATTCAACATAAGAATGAGTGTGAGTTTATGTCATAACCCTGGTCGTGGGAAGTGACAAAGAGATCTTATAGGACCAGGGCACAAATAATAATAATAATCAATAATTGTGCTCTTTTTTTAACCATCTTACATATAAAACTTTATTTGTTCATCAAAAATTGTGAATAACTCACCACAGGTTAAGGAGAAGGTTGTGCTTGAAAGGATGCACATAACTCTGCAGTGTTGGGTTGTATTGGTGAGAGTCTCAGTCTTAAATAATTTTCCACACACAGTATGTGTCTGTATTTAGTTTTAATGCTAGTGAGGGCCTGGAATCCACTCTCACATAGGTACGTGGTTGCATAGGGCATCAGTTTCTTAACAGATCGATTTGCCAAGGCAGGATACTCTGAGCGCAGCCCAATCCAGAAATCTGGCAGTGGCTTCTGATTCAATMAAATTTGCACAGAACCGCTTGTTGCAATTTCGATGAGGCTCTCTTCTTCAGATTACGGTAATTGGACTGGAGGCAGGGCATGAAAGGGATAACGAATCCAGTTATTTGTGTCATCTGTTTCGGTAATTGCGCAACCAACTCACCCAGGTGCTTTGCTATATCACATTTGACCTTGTCCGTAAGCTTGAGTGAATTTGAACACATAAATCATACAATGATGTAAAGACCTGTGTGTTGTCCTTGGTAATGCAGAGAGAGAAGAGTACCAACTTCTTAACCTCTAATTCCTCCCAAACCCGGATCCGGGAGCACCCCCCACAGTAAAAAAGCTGACTAGCATAGCCTAGCATAGCGTCACAAGTAAATACTAGCAT
>NC_036840.1:14783289-14804838 GCF_002910315.2 Salvelinus sp. IW2-2015 | reverse complement strand
AAGCAAATGAAAGATGCATTAGTTATTAATGCAACCGCTGAGTTAGATTTTTAAAATTAACGTTACTAGACATACAGTGTGCGTTACAGCCAGACTAGTGCCGCAATAARGGCGGACAAATSCGTTTACATTTTTCCACATAAATACGGAATAACATCATAAATAGRTCTTACTTTTGGACGAGCTTCCATCAGAATCTTGGGKAAGGTGTCCTTTGTCCAAAATAATCGTTGCTTGGTTGTAAAACGTCGTCTTCAACTTRGGAARTAGCAGCTAACAATAGCTATGTGGCCACAACATTCCCAAATCCCCAAAACGCAATACTAAGGAAATTCCGAAAATAGCAATATACTCGCATAAACTGATATAACGCGGTTTAAAATAACTTCGTTATGATGTTTCTAACTCCTATATCGAATTAAATTACAGACGGATATAGCTAAGGCCGATAACTGAGCATTTCAAAATGCCATCTTGAGGTCTTGCTTTGCGCAATGACGAACGACGAAAAGAGAGCGCACTTCGTTCCTTGGCCTTTTATAAGCTCTGAGAACTACGTAGACACTCCATTCCACTTCTCATTGGTTACTGACATCCAGGGGAAGGCGGGTGCAGTTCATGTCGACCCATAGGACACATACAGAGCTTTAAACTGATCTGAGAACAGAGCCTCGTTTTCAGACCTTCGCAGTTCCTGTCATGGATTTCGCTGCAGAAAGAGTTCTGGTTCACCCACAGACATAATTCAAACGGTTTTAGAAACTAGAGATTGTTTTCTATCCAATAGTAATAATACTATGCATATTGTACGAGCAAGAATTGAGTACGAGGCAGTTTAATTTGGGAACGATAAATGTCCAAGTTGAAACAGCACCCCCTGTAGTGTCAAGAGGTTATTAATCATAGCCTCGATTTTGTCCCTGTAATCCTAGATTCAGATCATTTAGGCGAGACAAAACATCACCCAGATTGGCCAGTCGTGTGAGAAACTCGTCATCATGCAAGTGGTCAGACAAGTGAAAATTATGGTCAGTAAAGAAAACGTTAAGCTCATCTCTCAATTCAAAAAAACGTGTCAATACTTTGCAACTTGATAACCAGCCCACTTCTGTATGTTGTAAAAGTGTTACATGGTTGCTGCCCATATCATTGTAGAGTGCAGAAAATACACAAGAATTCAGAGTCCTTGATTTAAAAAAGTTAACCATTTTTACTGTAGTGTCTTTCAAGCAGTCAGGCATTCCTTTGGCAGCAAGAGCCTCTCGGTGGATGCTGCAGTGTACCCAAGTGGCGTCGCGAGCAACTGCTTGCACGCACATTACCACTCAACTATGTCTCCCTGTCATGGCTTTTGTGCCATCAGTACAGATACCAACACATCTTGACCACCAAAGTCCATTTGATGTCAGAAAGCTGTCCATTAATTTAAAAATATAATCTCTTGCTGTCCTGGTTTCCAGTGGTTTGCAGAAGAGGATTTCTTCCTTAATTTAACACCCATAAACGTAACGGACATATACCAGGAGCTGTGCCAGGCCCGCCACGTCTGTTGACTCATCCATCTGTAACGCATATAATTCACTGGCTTGTATGCGAAGCAGTAATTGTTTCAAAACATCTCCTGCCATGTCACTGATGCGTCGTGAAACTGTTGTTTGATGAAGGAATTGTCTGTATAGTTTTTCGGTTCTTTCCCCCCAGCATTGTCCCAGCCATATCTGTGACAGCAGGAAGATTTAAGTCCTCCACAATAGTATCAGGCTTGCCTGTACTAGGTAGCTCACCATATAAGACACTTCTAGCACCTTCTTATTAATGGTATCTGTTGCTTTTATACATGTCTTACTACTCGAAAGTCATCTTAATTCTTGCACCAAAAACTTGCGTGGGTTATTTTTCAAATCGGCATGTTTTGTTTCTACATGTCTGCGCAAGAGTGAAGGTTTTATCGAGTTGTGAGATAGTACTTTTGCACATATAACACACTGTGGCTGAGGAAAATAACTACTCCCAATATAAGTGAACCCCAAAAAACTCACACAGAATGTATAGCTCCGTTGGAAAATATAAATGGGCTGTTTTGAAAATGTGAAGAATAAAAAAAWAAAWAWATAACTTTTTTATTTTTTATTTTATTTTTATTTGGCGTACCGCTGACGGCATTTCTTGGGATTACCTGCTTTAGAGTATGTGCTTTGATTTTGTCGCGATTGTGCTCTTTGTGTGGCGTTCAATTTTGAACATTCACAGGAAGTTAACTGCTACTGTATTTTTAGGTAGCATATTTTACGGTAAAATCTAAAATACATCCAATATTACAGTAACGTCCAGAAGACATCAAGTATTTCAAGTCCGTTTAATTTTCCCCCACAATACAATGTATGGTCATCTACTGTATTCAGTTTATACAGTATGATACTGTTGTTTATATATGAATTTACTGTGACAATTAATTTAATTTTTGCAGTGTAGGGTGTGGTATGGTACTGTACAGTAAGATTCAATGGCACAATATGTGTTACCGGATGGTATGGTATGGATGGTATGGTATGGATGATGAGGGTGCTCCCACATCAGCCCCTGACTACTGATAGGATTAGAGTAGACATAAGGCAGTAAGACGTGTGAGAACCCAATGCTGCGGTAGCGTATGGAGGGGGGAAATTGCTTTCCAAGTCCTGGATAAGGGTGTTGATACTGGAGAGAGAGAGAATTCTGCAAAAACATCCTCTGTGTACAACGCAAAACACAAAATAATGCACGCAGACAAGAATAAGGACTATTCATGATAATTATAAAAATCCAGAAAAGAGCAATGAAATTCTACAACTACCTAAAAGGAAGCAATTCTCAAACCTTCCATAACCAAGCCATCAGGTACAGAGAGATGAACCTGGAGAAGAGTCCCCTCAGCCAGCTGGTACTGTGACTCTGTTCACAAACACAAACAGACCCCACAGAACCCCAACAACAACACAACTAGACCTAACCAAATCATGAGAAAACAAAAAGATAATTACTTTACACATTGGAAGAATCAACAAAAACAGAGCAAATATTATTTGACACTAAACAGAGAATACCTGACCACTGTGACTGATCCAAAATTAAGAAACGTTTTGACTATGTACAGACTCAGTGAGCATGTCCTTGCTATCGATACAGGCCGCCTTAGGCAGACCTGGGTAAGACAGGGTATGTACCCTCCTGCCAAATGTATGAGCATATTAGAAACACATATTTTCCTCAGATTACACAAACCTACAAAGAATTTGAAAACAAATCCAATCTTGATAAACTCCCATATCTATTTGGTGAAATACCACAGTGTTCTACCACAGCAGCGAGATATGTGACCTGTTGCCACAAGAAAAGGGCAAGCAGTGGAGCACAAACACCATTGTAAATACAACCTCTATTTCCGGCCATGGAGTGGGACTGGACACCGTGCCTGGACTGGGCATTGGCGCAGTGGAAGGCTCCGGCCATGGCACCGGCGCAGGAAGCTCCGTGCCGTGGACCGTCACTGAAAGCTCCGGGCCGTGGACCGTCACTGGAGGCTCTGAACTGTGAACCGTCGCTGGAAGCTCTGGACTGTGAACCGTCACTGGAAGCTCTGGACTGTGAACCGTCACTGGAAGCTCTGGACTGTGAACCGTCGCTGGAGGTTCCGGGCTGTAGACCGTCACTGGAGACTAAGGGACTGTACACACGCACTGGTGGACGAGTGCGGGGAGCCGGCACAGGTTGCACTGGACTGATGACACGCTCCTCAGGGCGGGTGCGGGGAGCCGGCACAGGACGTACCGTGCTGGAAAGGCGCACTGGAGGCCTGGTGCGTTGAGCGGGCACAGGTTGCACCGGACTGATGACACGCTCCTCAGAACGAGTCCGGGGAGCCGGCACAGGCCGTACCGGGCTGGGAAGATGCACTGGAGGCCTGGTGCGTGGAGCCGGCACAGGTTGCACCGGACTGATGACACGCTCTTCAAAGCGAATGAGGGGAACCGGTTCAGGACGTTCCGGGCTGGGAAGGCGGACTGGAGGCCTGGTGCATGGAGCCGGCACAGGTTGCACCAGACTGATGACACGCTCCTCAAAACGCCTGCGCTGCAGCATACTCCTAGCCAACATCTCTCTCCGATATCCCTCCTCAAACTGCTCCATCAACTCCCAGACGGTCTCTGGCTCTCTCCTCGGCTCAGCCGACCGCCCCTTGTGTCTCCCCCCCAAAAAACTTTGGGTTGCTCTTAGGCTGTTTGTGGCCTCGGACCCCGGCGTCGTCGCTGTCCTCCTTTACTCCTCAGCGACTCCCGCCAAGGAAGGGTCTCGCATCCACCTAGTATCTCTTCCAATGACCAACTCTCCTTCACCTCCTGGGCACGCTGCTTGGTCCTGACTAGGGGGGATTTTCTGTCACGCCTGTCGTATGCATAATTGGACCAAAGCGCAGCGTGAGTAGAGTTCCACATTTTAATGATAGTGAAACTTCCAAAACAACAAAGATATATTGATCGTGAAATACTTAGCGCACATAGGCACTCATACAAAACAATATCCCCCATAGCAGGTGGGAAAAAGGACACACTAAGTATGATCCCCAATTAGAGGTAACGATTATCAGCTCCCTCCAATTGGGAACCATACACACACACCAACATAGAAATATAATAAACCCCCCTAATCACGCCCTGACCTATTCCACCATAGAGAACCGCTAATGTGATTAGCATGACGTTGTAAGTAACAGCAAACTTTCCAGGACATAGACATGTCTTATATGGGCGGAAAGCTTAAATTCTTGTTTATCGAACTGCACTGTCCAATTTATAGTAGCTATTACAGTGAAAAAATACCATACTATTGTTTGAGGAGAGTGCACAACAACAAAAAAGTTTATCATGGCAACTGGTTTGATACATTCACCTCTAAAGGTAAATAATGTGCCTACATCCAGTAATCTTGCTCTGATTTGTCATTCTGAGGYTCCCAGAAATAAAATGTAGCATAATTTTGTTAAAAAAAATCTAAAGTAGGAACTGGATTCTACAGTTTGAACCGTTGCTGTCTCTGGCTCCACACCCACCCCACCCGGCCATGTAGATGTGTGAAAGCTAGTGTATAAGCTAATGATCCATCGTGTATGACATCCTGGGAGTGTGTAAACTTAAATTCAGTATTACCATATCATTTTGTGTGTTCTCTATAGTTATGTACTTGAAAATGTATCAATTTACCAATTCGGCACATTTGGGCAGACTTGATACAAAATACTGTGCAGTATTGCAATGCTCTACTGGATCAATCTGAAACTTTGCACACACACGGGTGCCATCTAGCGGCCAAAATCTAAATTGCGCCTAAACTGCAATATTATATTTTGGCCTTTCTCTTGCATTTCAAAGATGATGGAACAATTTTTTTTTGAAAATGCTGGCTTTTTTTGTTTGTATTATCTTTTACCAGAATTAATGTGTTTTATATATATATATATATATATATAAAAACCTAATGCGCTATGATAAAATTAACTCTCATGAGGACCGCCACGTAAGGAAAGACCCAGAGTTACCTCTACTGCAGAGGATAAGTTCATTAGAGTTAACTGCACATTAGATTGCAGCCCAAATAAATGCTTCACAGAGTTCAAGTAACAGAAAAATCTCATCATCAACTGTTCAGAGGAGACTGCATGTATCAGGCCTTCATTGTCAAATTGCTGCAAAGAAACCACTACTAAAGGACACCAATAAGAAGCATGAGCAATGGACATTAGACTGGTGGAAATCTGTCCTTTGGTCTGATGAGTACAAATTTGAGATTTTCGGTTCCAACCGCAGTGTCTTTGTGACACACAGAGTAGGTGAACGGATGATCTCCGCATGTGTGGTTCCCACTGTGAAGCAAGGAGGAGGAGGTGTGATGGTTTGCGGGTGCTTTGCTGGTGACACTGTCTGTGATTTATTTAGAATTCAAGGCACACTTAACCAGCATGGCTACCACAGCATTCTGCAGCAATACATCATCCCATCTGGTTTGCCCTTAGTGGGACTATATTGTGTTTTTCAACAGGACAATAACCCACACACCCCCAGCTTTTGTCTGAAGCCGAAAAAGACAGGAATTCATAAAATAGTTTGACCTATGCAATAACAAGGCATTTTTCTTGACTACTTATAGAGTACTGTAGATGTATTGATCTACTGTACTTCAACAACAAATGTACAACTAATGTGTTGTATTAGATTTGCCCAAATATAACACTTTGTGTTCATGACAAAATGTTAATTGCTTTGCCACATTTTTTGTAATATTATTTTAGTGCCTTTATGCAAATAGGATGCATGTTTTGGAATATTTCTATTATGTAGCTTCATTCTTTCATTCTGTCATTTAAGTTATTATTGTGGAGCAACTACAGTGCTGTTGGTCTATCCTCAGTTTCCTCCCATTACAGCCATTCAACTCTGTAACTGTTTTAACCTCTCTGGGATATGTGGGATGGTAGCGTCCCACCTGGCCAACATCCAGTGAAAATGCAGAGCGCCAAATTCAAATAAATTACTATAAAAATTTTACTTTCATGAAATCACACATTCAATATACCAAATGAAAGCTACACTTGTTGTGAATCCAGCCAACGTGTCAGATTTCAAAAATGCTTTACGGCGAAAGCAAACAATGCTATTATCTGAGGATAGCATCCCAGCTAACAATCACAGACCATCATATTTCAACCCTCCTGGCGCGACACAAAACGCAGAAATAAAGATATATTTCATGCCTTACTTTTGACGAGCTTCCTCTGTTGGCACTCCAATATGTCCCATAAACATCACAAATGATCCTTTTGTTCGATTAATTCCGTCGATATATACCCAAAATGTCAATTTATTTGGCGCGTTTGATCCAGAAAAACACCGGTTCCAACTTGCACAACGTGACTACAAAATATCTCAAAAGTTACCTGTAAGCTTTGTCCAAACATTTCAAACTACTTTTGTAATACAACTTTAGGTATTTAAAAAAAAAAAAACGATAAATTTGAAGACGGGATMATCTGTGTTCAATACCGGAGGAAAACAATGTGTAGCATGCTTTCTGGTCACGCGCCTCTAACAAACAGTACACTTCACTGGAGCCTCATTCTGAACATGGCTACTTCTTCATTTCTCAAAGGAAAAACCTCAACCAATTTCTAAAGACTGTTGACATCCAGTGGAAGCGGTAGGAACTGCAGGAAGGTCCCTTAGAAATCTGGATTCCCAATGAAACCTCATTGAAAAGAGAGTGACCTCAACAACAACAAAACATCTGAATGGTTTACCTCGGGGTTTTGCCTGCCAAATAAGTTCTGTTATAGTCACAGACATGATTCCAACAGTTTTAGAAACTTCAGAGTGTTTTCTATCCAAAACTAATAATAATATGCATATATTAGCATCTGGGACCGAGTAGGAGGCAGTTTACTCTGGGCACGCTTTTCATCCAAACGTGAAAATGCTGCCCCCTATCCTAGAGACGTTAAAGTCACCATTGGACTCGTGAAATCCCTGAGCGGTTTCTTTCCTCTCGAGCAACTGAGTTAGGAAGGACGGCAGTATCTTTGTAGTGAGTAGGAATATTGATATACCATCCAAAGTTTATATAATAACGTCACCATGCTCAAAGGAATATTCATTTTTTCTTTACATATCTAGCAATAGGTGTCCTTTTTTACGAGCATTGGAAAACCTCAATGGTCTTCGTGGTAAAATCTGGTTTGAAATTAACTGCTCGACTGAGGGACATTACAGATATTTGTACAGTTGAAGTTGGAAGTTTACATACACATTAGCCAAATACATTTAAACTCAGTTTTTCACAATTCCTGACATTTTATCCTAGTAAAAATTCCCTGTCTTAGGGCAGTTAGGATCTATGTTTTATGTTTTGTTTGGTCAGGGTGTGATCTGAGTGGGCATTCTATGTTGTATGTCTGGTTTGTCTTTTTCTATGTGTTTGGCCTGATATGGTTCTCAATCAGAGGCAGGTGTTTTGCGTTGTCTCTGATTGGGAACCATATTTAGGTAGCCTGTTTTGTATTGTGGGTTGTGGATGATTGTCTATGTGTAGTGTTTAGTGTCAGCACTATTTGTTATTTAGCTTCACGGTCGTCGTTTATTGTTTTCGTATTAGTTTCGTTAAGTTTTCTCTGTCTATTAAAATCAAGATGAACACATACCACGCTGCATATTGGTCCTCCGATCCTTCTAACTTCTCCTCCTCAGACGAGGAGGAAGACGACAGCCGTGACAGAATCACCAACCAACCAAGGACCAAGCAGCGTGGTATCGGGCAGCAGCGATCGCAGGACTCCTGGACCTGGGAGGAGATTCTGGATGGGAAAGGACCCTGGGTACATGCTGGGGAATATCGCCGCCCCAAAGCAGAGCTGGAGGCAGCGAAAGCTGAGCGGCGGCGATATGAGGAGGCAGCACGGCAGCGCGACAGGTAGCGAGAGGCAGCCCCAAAAATGTTTTTTTTGGGGGGGGGGGGGGGGGTGCACGGGGAGTGTGGCTAAGCCAGGTAGCAGACCTGAGCTCACTCCTCGTGCTTATTATAAGCAGCGCATTACGGTCAGGCACCGTGTTATGCGGTTAAGCGCACGGTGTCGCCAGTACGTGCCCATAGCCGGTGCGCTATAGGGCAGCCCCCAGAAAGTGACATGTGAGTGTGGGCATCCAGCCAGAGCGTATTGTGCCTGCTCAGCGTGTCTGGTCTCCGGTACGCGTTTCGGTCCAGGGTATCCTGTGCTTTCTCCAGGGCGCTGGGAGGGTGCAGTGCGTCCTATGCCTGCGATCCGCTCATGCCGGGCAAATGTGGGAGTGGAGCCTAAGGGAGAGATGCGCGTAGTAGGCACTGATCTCCAGTGCTCACCCACAGCCCGGTTCAACCTGTGCCTGCACTCTGGAGGGTCCGGGCTAGAGTAGTTATCCAGCCTCGGGGAGTGGTGCCAAGGCTGCGCACCAGAGCTCCAGTGCTCCCCCACAGCCCGGTCCTTCAGGTGCCTCCTCCTAACACCAAGCCCCCTGTAGGTCTCCCAAGCCTGGTGGGTCCTGTGGCAGCCCCACGCACCAGGCTGTCTCTCTCTCCTCCTTACAGGTGTGCCCGTCTGTCCAGCGCCGCCTGAGCTGCCCGTTTGTCCAGCGCCGCCTGAGCTGCCCGTCTGTCCAGCGCCGCCTGAGCTGTCCGTCTAGCCGTCCATCAGTCAGGAGCCGCCGGAGCGTCCGTCAGTCAGGAGCCGCCGGAGCCGTCCGTCAGTCAGGAGCCGCCGGAGCCGCCCGTCAGTCCAGGAGCCGCCGGAGCCGCCCGTCAGTCAGGAGCCGCCGGCCGCCCGCCAGTCAGGAGCTGCCGGGCTGCCCCTCAGTCCGGACGCCCCCCTTAGTCCGGAGCTCGCCCTCAGTCCAGAGTGCCCTCAGTCCAGAGCTGCCCCTCAGTCCGGGCTGCCCTCAGTCCGGAGCTGCCCCTCAGTCCAGAGGCGCCACTCAGTCCAGTGGGGCCATTTGTAGGGTTGCCAATCCTAGGTCGGCGGCGAGGGTTGCTATTCCTAGGAGGCCACGGAAGCGGGTAGACAATGGTGGAGTGGGGTCCACGTCCAGCGCCTCCACCGCGGACAGATGCCCACCAGACCCTCCCCTATAGGTTAGGTTTTGCGGCCGGAGTCCGCACCTTGGGAGGGGGGGGGGGGGGGGGGTATGGTCACGCCCTGACCATAGTTTGCTTTGTATGTTTTATGTTTTGTTTGGTCAGGGTTTGATCTGAGTGGGCATTCTATGTTGTATGTCTGGTTCTCAATCAGAGGCAGGTGTTTTGCGTTGTCTCTGATTGGGAACCACATTTAGGTAGTCTGTTTTGTATTGTGGGTTGTGGGTGTTTGTTTATGTGTAGTGTTTAGTGTCAGCACTATTTGTTATTTAGCTTCACGGTCGTCGTTTACTGTTTTTGTATTAGTTTCGTTAAGTGTTCTCTGTCTATTAAATATACCACGCACATACCACGCTGCATATTGGTCCTCCGATCCTTCTAACTTCTCCTCCTCAGACGAGGAGGAAGACGACAGCCGTGACAGTTGCAATGGACCATCAGGTATTCAATGAATGATCCTACTGTAGTCTGTGCTGCTACATTTGGTAGTGTTGTGTGTTTAAAGTGCTTTGTGATTAAACATTTTTTGTCAAATATTGACATTAATTACCAGCGAATCATCATCAATGAGAGCAGTCCAAATCTAGCATTGATTGATTTGATTTATTATATTTGGAATACAATGTCTCTCCACTCTCTGGTAAATGTTGGTGTCACTGTTTCTGAGAATGTCCAATGTCAATACATAACCATGTCCAGTGTCAAAGCAGACCACCACAGTAGCCTTGTTTCGGTGGGGGGAGATGTGATGAGGAAACAGTAGAGTTGCTTGGAGAGACTGAGTGAATGTGAAATAGAAATTGGGGCAAAGCAGTGTGCCCTCTGATTTAGGCAGTAAATAAACTTGACTGCTGCACAGCTGCCCTTAAGGCCTCATTGTCAGCAGCCCCAAACCAAATATTTTCCTATCACTGCATATAAAACTCTACACCATATAAAATACACCATGCAGATAATCTGTGGTATGAAGCAAACACAGCCAGTGCTCCCCAAAGGAAGAGCAGAGCTAGCATCTAACGAGCTAACTAAATTGGAATAGTCATACTTACCTCAAATACCACAACAAACTGAGAAGAATTCAAGAATCCATTCCGTCCTGGAACGCTGTCCATAAACAGGGGAGTAATAGGAAGTCAGGGATGTTGACAAAGTCAACTCACAAATTATATCCGTTATGTCCCTTGCATCAGCGTTTCCAAATCTGTTGAATTTCTATTGTTTATCTGACTTTGAGGAGACATTTATCCGGAAGAAGGTTGACTTTATTTGGGAGGAATCATGTTCTGGAGGCAGCTCTGTCCTGAATGAAGATGCAGAATGACAGACAGTTGAAGTCGGAAGTTTACATACACTTAGGTTGGAGTCATTCAAAGTCGTTTTTCAACCACTCCACAAATTTCATGTTAACAAACTATAGTTTTGGCAAGTCGGTTAGGACATCTACTTTGTGAATGACACAAGTAATTTTTACAACAATTGTTTACAGACAGATTATTTCACTTACAATTCACTGTATCACAATTCCAGTGGATCAGAAGTTTACATGGGAGCAATTTCCGAACGCCTGAAGGCACTACGTTTATCTGTACAAACAATAGTACGCAAGTATAAACACCATGGGACCACGCAGCCGTCATACCGCTCAGGAAAGAGACGCGTTCTGTCTCCGAGAGATGAACGAACTTTGGTGCGAAAAGTGCAAATCAATCCCAGAACAACAGCAAAGGACCTTGTGAAAATGCTGGAGGAAACTGGTACAAAAGTATCTATATCCACAGTAAAACAAGTTCCTATTTGGACATAACCTGAAAGGCCGCTCAGCAGGAAGAAGCCACTGCTCCAAAACCGCCATAAAAAAGCCAGACTACGGTTTGCAACTGCACATGGGGACAAAGATCGTACTTTTTGGAGAAATGTCCTCTGGTCTGATGAACAAAAACAGAACTGTTGGCTGGCATAATGACCATCGTTATGTTTGGAGGAAATAAGGGGGAGGCTTGCAAACGAAGAACACCATCCCAACCGTGAAGCACGGGGGTGGCAGCATCATTTTGTGGGGGTGCTTTGCTGCAGGAGGGACTGGTGCACTTCACAAAATAGATTGCATCATGAGGCAGGAAACTTTGTGTGGATATATTGAAGCAACATCTCAAGACATCAGTCAGGATGTTAAAGCTTGGTCGCAAATGGGTCTTCCAAATGGACATGACCCCAAGCATACTTCCAAAGTTGTGGCAAAATGGCTTAAGGACAACAAAGTCAAGGTATTGGAGTGGCCAACACAAAGCCCTGACCTCAATCCCATAGAAAATTGTGGTGGGCAGAACTGAAAAAGCGTGTGTGAGCAAGGAGGTCTACAAACCTGACTCAGTTACACCAGTTCTGTCAGGAGGAATGGGCCAAAATTCACCCAACGAATTGTGGGATGCTTGTGGAAGGCTACCCGAAACATTTGGCCCAAATTAAACAAATTTAAGTCAATGCTACCAATATCTTGTCACGATCGTGTGGAGGAGAGACGGACCAAAAGCAGCATGTGGAAAATAAGCCATCTTCTTTATTTTTTCTACGAAGATGAACATGAAACGAAAAACTATTACAAACTATACAAAACAACAAACGACCGTGAAGCTATAACCGTAGTGCACACACACAGGCTACAAACGTTCAACATAGACAATTCCCCACAAACAGCTAAAGCCTATGGTTGCCTTAAATATGGCTCCCAATCAGAGACAACAATAACCAGCTGTCTCTAATTGAGACCCAATTCAGGCAACCATAGACTTTCTAGATACCTACACTCAACCATAGACACAGCTGACTACTATACTAAACATAAACCCAACTACTCTAATAAACCCCTAAACCTTACAACCACCCTAGACACTACAAAAAACCATACATTCCCCATGTCACACCCTGACCTACTAAAATAATTAAGAAAACAAAGATACTAAGGCCAGGGCGTGACATAACCCCCCCCCTTAGGTGCGAACTCCGGGCGCCACCAGCACATAGTCTAGGGGAGGGTTCTGGGTGGGCGTCCGTCCGTCCACGGCGGCGGCTCCGGCACTGGTCGTGGTCCCCACCCACCATAGTCACTACCCGCTTTCTTAACCCCACTGGAATAAGGGGCAGCCGGACTAAGAGGCAGCACCGGACTAAGGGGCAGTACCCGGACTAGAGGGCGCAGCCCGACCCACAGGCCACCCAGCATAAGGGGCAGCCAGGATAAGGGGCAGCCCCAGGATAAGGGGCAGCCCCAGGATAAGGGGCAGCTCCGCGACGAGGTATGGCAGCTCCGGACTGAAGGGCAGCACCGACTGAAGGCGCACCGGACTGAAGGGCAGCACCGGACTGAAGGGCAAGCACCGGACTGAAGGGCAAGGCTACGGGGAGTCCGGACTAAGGGGCATACCGGACAAGGGGCAGGCACCGACTAAGGGGCAGCACCGGACAAGGGACAGCACCAGGATAGGGGCAGCACCAGGATAAGGGCAAGCGACCAGGATAAGGCGGCAGCACCAGGATAAGGGGCAGCTCCGGACTGAGGGACGGCCAGCTCCGGACTGAGGGACGGATCCTGGCTGGAGACGGCTTCTGGCGGATCATGGCTGGACGGCTCATGGCTGGCTGACGGATCTGGCTGCTCATGGCTGGCTGAACGGATCTGGCTGCTCATGGCTGGCTGACGGATCTGGCTGCTCATGGCTGGCTGACGGATCTGGCTGGCTCTGGCTGGCTGACGGATCTGGCTGCTCATGGCTGGCTGACGGATCTGGCTGCTCATGGCTGGCTGACGGATCTGGCTTGCTCATGGCTGGCTGACGGCTCTGGACGCTCATGGCTGGTTGGCGGCTTCTGGACGCTCATGGCTGTTGGCGGCTCTGGCAGATCCTGGCTCGCTGGCGGCTCTGGCTGGTCATGGCTCGCTGGCGCTCTGGCTGTCATGGCTCGCTGACGGCTCTGGCTGGTCATGCTCGCTGACGTGCTCTGGCTGGTCATGGCTCGCTGACTGGCTCTGGCTGTCAGGCTCGCTGACGGCTCTGGCTGGTCATGGTCGCTGACAGGCTCTGGCCTGATCCGTCTGGCGGAAGGCTCTGGCTGATCGGTCTGGCGGAAGGCTCTGGCTGCATCCGGTCTGGCGAAGGCTCTGGCTGATCCGTCTGGCGGACAGGCTCTGGCTGAATCCGTCTGGCGGAAGCGCTTGGCTGATCCCGGTCTGGCGGAAGGCTCTGGCTGATCCGGTCTGGCGGAAGGCTCTGGCTGATGCGGGTCTTGGGCGGAAGGCCTCTGCTGATCGCGGTCTGGCGGAAGGCCTTGGCTGATCCGGTCTGGCGGAAGGCTCTGGCTGATCCGGTCTGGCGGAAGGCTCTGGCTGATCCGGTCCAGGCGCCTGTCGGCCTCGTGGTGTCCCGCCGTCTGGCGAAGGCTCTTGCTGCTCCTGTCTGGCGGAAGCCTCAGGGCTCCTGTCTGGCGGAAGGCTCTAAGCGGCTCCGTCGGCGGATGGCTCTGTAGGCTCATTGGCGCGGCGCTTTCACTGGCTCATGCAGACGGGCTGGAAGGCTCATACAGAGGGCGTCTCATGGGCGGGCTTGGCAGACGGACAGTTCAGCGGCGTTGGGCAGACGGGGCAGTTCAGGCGCCGTTTGGCAGACGGGCAGTTCGCGCGCCGTGGCCAGCGGGGCAGTCAGCGGCCGTTGGCCAGTAGCGGGCAGTTCAGGCGCCGCTTGGCAGACGGGCAGGGTTCAGTGCGCCGCTTGGCAGACGGGCAGTTCAGGCGCCGCGTGGCAGACGGGCAGTTCAGGCGCCGCTTGGCAGACGGGCAGTTCAGGCGCCGTTGGGCAGACGGCAACGACTCTGGCCGGCTGAGACGCAACTGTAGGCCTGGTGCGTGGTGCCGGAACTGGAGGTACCGGGCTAAGGACACGCACCTTCAGGCTAGTGCGGGGAACAACAACAGGGCACACTGGACCTCTCAAGGCGTACTATAGGCCTGATGTGTGGTACCGCGCACTGGTGGTACGGGCTGAGGGCACGCACAACAGGGCGAGTACGGGGAGAAGGACAGTGCGTACAGGGCTCTGGAGACGCACATGAGGCTTGGTGCGTGGTGCCGAACTGGTGGTACCGACTGGAGACACGCACCTCAAGGCTAGTGCGGGGAGCAGGGACAGGGCACACTGAGTTCTCAAGGCGCACTATGGGAACTGGTGCGTGGTACCGGAACTGGTGGTACCGGCTGAGGGCACGCACCTCAGGATGAGTGCGGGGAGAAGGATCAGTGCGTCAGGGCTCTGGAGACGCACAGGAGGCTTGGTGCGTGGTGCCGGGACTGGAGGCACTGGGCTGGAGACCGTACCACAGGGAGAGTGCGTGGAGGAGGAACAGGGCTCTGGAGACGCACCACTGGAAGCCTGGTGCGTGGTGTCAGCACTGGTGGTACTGGGCTGGGAATACACACACCACAGGGCTAGTGCGAGCGAGTAACAGGACGCACAGGACTCTGGAAGATGCACAGGAGGCTTTGTGCGTGCTGTAGGCACTGTCTTAACCAGACGGCTAGCACGCTCCTCAGGACGAGTATGGAGAGCTGTTCCCGGTGACATTACTCCACACAACGTTCATTCGGACGAATGCCGTGCCTCATGCACCAAACCCGTACATCCCTCATAACTCTCTCCTCCAATTTCTCCATCAACTCCTTTACTGTCTCTGCGTCACTCACCTCCAAATCCGCCCTCACCGGCTCCTTACGGTAAGCAGGAGGAGTTGGCTCACGTCTCCCGACTGACCCAACTAAACTACCCGAGAGCCCCCCCCACAGAAATTTTTGGGGTTTGACTTACGGGCTTCCAGCCTTGTTTCCTTGCTGCCTCCTCATATCTCCGCCTCTCTGCTTTCGCTGCCTCCAGCTCAGCTTTGGGGCGGTTATATTATCCTGGTACTTCGCGGTCCAGATTTCCTCCAATTCAATAGTCCTGTGTAGGTGGGTCCTGTTGTTGTTGCACACGCTGCTTGATCCGATGTTGGTGGGGAATTCTGTCACGATCGTGTGGAGGAGAGACGGACCAAAACGCAGCATGTGGAAAATAAGCCATCTTCTTTTATTTTTTTCTACGAAAGAGAACATGAAACGAAACACTATTACAAACTATACAAAAACAACAAACGACCGTGAAGCTATAAACGTAGTGGCACACACCACATGCTACAAAACGTTCAACATAGACAATTCCCCACAAACAGCTAAAGCCTATGGTTGCCTTAAATATGGCTCCCAATCAGAGACAACAATAACCAGCTGTCTCTAATTGAGACCCAATTCAGGAAACCATAGACTTTCCTAGATACCTACACTCAACCATAGACACAGCTAGACTACTATACTAAACATAAACCCAACTACTCTAATAAACCCCCTAAACCTTACAACCACCCTAGACACTACAAAAAACACATACATTCCCCATGTCACACCCTGACCTAACTAAAATAATTAAGAAAACAAAGAATACTAAGGCCAGGGCGTGACAATACTAATTGAGTGTATGTAAACTTCTGAACCACTGGGAATGTGATAAATAAAAGCTGAAATAAATAATTATTTCTAGTATTATTCTGACATTTCACATTCTTAAAATAAAGTGGTGATCCAAACTGACCTAAGACAGTGAATTTTTACTAGGATTAAATGTCAGGAATTGTGAAAAACTGAGTTTAAGGTATATGTAAACTTCCGACTTCAACTGTATAGGCAATCTCTATTGACCTATCTAGTCCAGTACCCTACCCTCCACATTACTGATTACAGTTAGTTTAATTATGTAGCCTATTCAGAATAATTAAGAAACCCCCTCCAGAGACCAGTGCTGAGAGAGCCAAGTGAATCCCAACTACATTCCAATTGGCAACCTATTCACTATTTAGTGCACTAATGTAATCCCCTTGTTAAAACCAAGTATAGAGTTTATTTGTTATAATTAATTGGTATTAGATTTAAAAGATGATCAAATTGCTCATGAATTGTAATGTCGTTAATGCATTTCTTTTGAATAAATACTTATTTAATGTACAAGTGAATAGGTTGGTTTACTTGGTTTATGGAGACATCATTTATAGATCCTCAGGTAAGGCTGCTCTCGAGTGGCTAGATGTTCTTTACCATTCAGCCATCAGATTTGCCACCAATGCTCCTTATAGGACACATCACTGCACTCTATACTCCTCTGTAACCTGGTCATCTGTGTATACCTGTCGCAAGACCCACTGGTTGATGCTTAGGCCTCACTACCCCCTATCTGAGATATATTCTGCAGCCCTCATCCTCCACATACAACACCCGTTCTGCCAGTCACATTCTGTTAAAGGTCCCCAAAGAACACACATCCCTGGGTCGCTCGTCTTTTCAGTTAGCTGCAACAAACACTCAAACTGAACAGTTTTATCTCAATCTCTTAATTCAAAGACTCAATCATGGACACTCTTACTGACAGTTGTGGTTGCTTTGCGTAATGTATTGTTGTCTCTAACTTCTTGCCCTGTGTGCTGTTGTCTGTGCCCAATAATGTTTGTACCATGTTGTTGTCATGTTGTGTTGCTACCATGCTGTGTTGCTACCATGCTGTGTTGTCTTTCTATGTTGCTGTCTTAGGTCTCTCTTTATGTAGTGTTGTGTTGTCTCTCTTGTCATGATGTGTGTTTTGTCCTATATTTATATGTTATTTTTTTATTGTTTTTTTTATTTTTTATAATCCCAGCCCCCGTCCCCACAGGAGGTCTCTTGTCTTTTGGTAGGCCGTCATTGTAAATAAGAATTTGTTCTTAATTAACTGATTTGCCTAGTTAAATAAAAGGTTACATTTAAAAATGTCAATACTTAAGTTTCAGTTTTGACCAGCTTTTGACCAGTTTATGGAGACATCATTTATAGATCCTCAGGTAAGGGTGCTCTCCAGCGGGTGTGGCCAATGGGAGAGTTGACCTGGTTAACAGGAGGCCTGGGAAAGAGACGTCGTTGTAAAAAGAGGGTGTGATATTATCTGTGTCGGTGAAGAAAAACTATGAAAGAAGACGATAAAAATAGAACAAAACCCATATCTACCGAGTTTTGAAGAGAAATACTGATTTTACTGTATAGGAGATTATTATTATTTTGTTAAGAAAGACTTAGTAGAGACTGAAGCTACCGTCTCATCGTGGAGGTATTTGACAGCCTAGAGCACATATGTCAGAGTCAAGGCCCGCGGGCCACATCCGGCCCGCGAGAAGGTTTTTTACGGCCCCTGGGATGATCTTGATTTATTATTAGAACCGGCCCYCAGACCGCAGCAAGCCGGCAGCCCGCAGATCTTTTACACGCACCAATACTACATTTCCCACAATGCAACGGTGACGCACCGAGCAGTAGGCTGCTTCATTTCAATATTTATTGGCACAGCAGTCGTCAGCATCACAGTAAAATTAACTTTCAGATACCCATCAAAAATGGCAAAACGGAAGGTGGACACTGAGAACCGGGGGTTTCAAACAAGGTGGGAGTCAAAAAAAGAGAGAGATATGGACCTAGAGGCTGCTGTCAGGGCCAAGTTTATTTTTGCAGAGAGAAGATCGCTAAATCAGCCCGGCCATTTACGGAGGGGGATTTCATCAAAACTGCATGATTAAATTTTTGTGACGAAGTTTGCCCAGAAAAAAGGCAACTCTTTTTAAATGTGAGTCTGAGCAGAAACACCATTGCCGAGAGAGTAGCCCAGTTGTCCATCAATCTAAAAGAGCAGCTTGTGAAAAAGGGAAAAGATTTATTGCATATCTCTTGGCTGTGGATGAGAGCACCGACATTTCTGACATTGCCAGTTGTCAATTTTCATCCCGCGGAGTGGACTCAGCCTAAGCGTGACAGAGGAGTTTTTGGCTTTACGTCCTATGCATGGCACAACTACGGGGCATGATTTGTATGAAGAGGTGTCAAGATGTGTAAATGAGATGGAGCTGCCTTGGGAAAAACTCGTGTTTTGACAACCGACGGAGCACCTGCGATGTGTGGACACAGGAGCGGACTGGTGGCGAAGATACGGGAAAAGATGCAAGAGGAAAACGCGACAGGTGAGCTGACAGCTTATCATTGTATCATACACCAGGAAGCGTTGTGCGGTAAAGCCTTGAAAATGGAGCATGTAATGAGCATCATCACGCGCACAGTTAACTTTATCAGAGCCAAAGGTTTGAATCACCGCCAGTTCAAGGCATTTCTGACGGAGTTAGAAACGGAGCATGGTGATTTGCCTTATCACACAGAGGTGCGATGGCTAAGCCAGGGAAAGGTGCTTCAAAGATGTTTCGAGCTTCGTGAGGAGATTTGTCTGTTCTTGGACAGCAAAGGGAAAGACACAACACAACTCCGAGACGAAATGTTTCTGTGTGAAATGGCTTTTCTGTGTGACATTACGAGTCATCTGAATGCAATGAACTTGCAGCTGCAGGGTCGGGATCATGTCATCTCTGATATGTACAGTACAGTGAGGCATTTAAAACCAAACTGACTCTGTGGGAGACGCAGATGCGGAAAGAAAATTTGAGCCACTTTCCCAGCTGCCAGACCATGAAGAGAAGCTCTCTACCAGTGCGTTCCGAGCGCACAGTTGGCTGATAAAATAGGTATGCTTGCCGCTGACTTTCGACGCCGATTTGCTGACTTTGAAGCACAAAAAAGCAGGTTGGAACTGCTCGGTAACCCATTTGCTGTTGACGTGGAAAGCTCACCACCAAACCTCCAAATGGAGTTGATTGACCTCCAATGCAATGATGCACTGAGGGCAAAATATGCGGCAGTGGGTGCTGCGGAGTTCGCCCGTTTCCTCCCGCACAAATGCCCCAGCTGCGCATCCAGGCTGCTCAAACGTTGTCTATGTTTGGCAGCACATACCTGTGTGAACAACTGTTTTCTTTGATGAACCTGAACAAAACATCACACAGAAGTCGACTTACTGCTGAACACCTCCACTCAACCTGAGGATTTCCTCAGCTCAGAGCCTTACCCCGAACATTGATGAACTTGTGGAAAAGATGGGACACCACCAAGTATCACCCTCAACCTCAACAAGTGAACATTACTGTGCAATCACATATTTAGAGTTTTTACTCAGTTCAAGTTTAAAAGTTAAAGTTTAATATTTGTTTTCACTGCATGTTACTTCTCCTTAAACAAAGTGTTGTTTTTGATTAATAGATTTTTGCACTTTATTTTATTGTATTTCAATCCAATTATATTTTAAAAATATTTCAGTTGAGTGGATGATAGAAAATTGCTATTATTGTTTTTTTCTTTGAAGTAAATTTAGCCCACTTTTGCTAAAAATAGAAAATATAGGCTACTGATGGTGCCTTGAATACGGTTTCTTTCATTTAATGTTCATGTTATGGAGTTTTTATATAAAGGAAATTTGTCTTTTGTGTCTGTTGAAAATTAAAGATTACTGACAGAGCCATAAGAAAATATTGCTTTATTTATCTGATCATATTGGAATATATTTGTTAGGTTTTCAGTAGGTTCAATTAGGTTCACTAGACTATATGCGTCATTTAAAAATTTTTCAATGAACATTCGAACCAGTCCGGCCTCGGCTTGTAGCTAAATTTTTTATTTGGCCCTCCGTCCATTTGACTTTGACACCCCTGGCCTAGAGGTTAGCCTAGCATGTGCGGACCTGGAGAGAATTGCTTGTGGAAGATTAGCAAATTCATGTTTCCATGGGATATCTGTTGCTGCTAAGGATTACTGTCTGCATTCTGTGGATCTTGTGAGGCACCTGCACGGAACTGCTATACTTCGCTGAGGAAATATCTACGAGTAGTGAGTAACCACAATGGTGGGGTGCTTCGGGACTTTGTGTGTAGTCATTTTTTTGAGCTCTCAACGCGCGCCAGCAGGTTGAAGCAAGCTTGCCAGTAATTTGGACATGGGTTGTGAAAAATCATTGGGGTTTATTTTATTTATTTTGATGTGGTACATTGAAAATGTGATAATATATCTTTAACCGTATATCTGTTGCATTGGTGGAGTCATTTAATGTTTCGGTTTAATGCGTGGGGAAGCTATCCTTATATATAACAAATAATAATACATCTATCCAGTCCGGAAAGGGGGAAATGGCATTTCTGTCACGTTCTGACCTATTTCTGTTAGTTTGTTGTATGTGTTAGTTGGTCAGGACGTGAGTTTGGGTGGGCATTCTTGTTGTCTGTTTCTATGTTGGTTTAAGGGTTGCCTGGTATGGCTCTCAATTAGAGGCAGGTGTTTGGCGTTCCTCTAATTGAGAGTCATATTTAGGTAGGTTGTTTCACAGTGTTTGTTGTGGGTGGTTGTCTCCTGTGTCAGTGTTTGTCGCACCATACGGGACTGGTCGGTTTGTGTTGTACATCGTCATTTTATGTGTAGGCTATTTTCCCTGTTCGTGCGTTCTCGTGTTTAATGTAAGTTCGTCGTTCAGGTCTGTCTACTCCGTTTGTTGTTTTGTTAGTTTATAGTGAAGTTCGTGTTTTCGTCTTGTCTTTAATAAATATTATGTGTTCACAACCCGCTGCGCCTTGGTTCCCTCAATATCCTCCTTTTCGGTTGAGAGAGGAGGAGGACCACCGTTACAATTTCCCTACGTGTAGCTAACCTCTTGCCTCTCTTGGACCACAGTTAGAGAGTGACAGGTCTGTTAGGATTTTGTTTATGCACTATAGCCCGCTACCATATTGTTTGAAGATGAATATTGTTTTGTTACACACACACACAAACAATACAGATGTGTAGGTGTGTAAAGACTGATCAACATAGAGGGACAGGCTATACAACTGTGGTCAATCTGGAGA
>NC_036840.1:14732615-14781821 GCF_002910315.2 Salvelinus sp. IW2-2015 | reverse complement strand
GGTAGTATATGTCACACGGAGGTAGCTGGAAAACCTGTGGTCTTCTGTGTGGAGAAAGTGTGGCGGTACTGAAAGAGTATAATCTGAGACGACATTATGAAACGAAACACGCGGACAAAAACAAGATATGGAACATGGAACAAAGGCTACAAAAGGCAGAGGAATTAAACGAGGCCTCAAATCTCGACAGGCTCTGTTCAAAAAAGCAAATCACAAGGCCAGGCTGCTGTCAAGGCCAGTTTTATTTTGGCAGAAGAGATCGCTAAATCAGCCCGGCCATTTACGGAGGGGGATTTCATCAAAAACTGCATGATTAAAGTTTGTGACGAAGTTTGCCCAGAAAAAGGCAACTCTTTTTAAATGTGAGTCTGAGCAGAAACACCATTGCCGAGAGAGTAGACCAGTTGTCCATCAATCTAAAAGAGCAGCTTGTGAAAAAGGGAAAAGATTTCATTGCATATTCCTTGGCTGTGGATGAGAGCACCGACATTTCTGACATTGCCCAGTTGTCAATTTTCATCCGCGGAGTGGACTCCAGCCTAAGCGTGACAGAGGAGTTTTTGGCTTTACGTCCTATGCATGGCACAACTACGGGGCATGATTTGTATGAAGAGGTGTCAAGATGTGTAAATGAGATGGAGCTGCCTTGGGAAAAACTCGTGGGTTTGACAACCGACGGAGCACCTGCGATGTGTGGACACAGGAGCGGACTGGTGGCGAAGATACGGGAAAAGATGCAAGAGGAAAACGCGACAGGTGAGCTGACAGCTTATCATTGTATCATACACCAGGAAGCGTTGTGCGGTAAAGCCTTGAAAATGGAGCATGTAATGAGCATCATCACGCGCACAGTTAACTTTATCAGAGCCAAAGGTTTGAATCACCGCCAGTTCAAGGCATTTCTGACGGAGTTAGAAACGGAGCATGGTGATTTGCCTTATCACACAGAGGTGCGATGGCTAAGCCAGGGAAAGGTGCTTCAAAGATGTTTCGAGCTTCGTGAGGAGATTTGTCTGTTCTTGGACAGCAAGGAAAGAAAACACAACACAACTCCGAGACGAAATGTTTCTGTGTGAAATGGCTTTTCTGTGTGACATTACGAGTCATCTGAATGCAATGAACTTGCAGCTGCAGGGTCGGGATCATGTCATCTCTGATTGTACAGTACAGTGAAGGCATTTAAACCAAACTGACTCTGTGGGAGACGCAGATGCGGAAAGAAAATTTGAGCCACTTTCCCAGCTGCCAGACCATGAAAGAGAAGCTCTCTACCAGTGCGTTCCGAGCGCACAGTTGGTGGTAATGGAGGCTGCCGTTTCCCCTGTGGTGTCCTGCGCTGCGGGGCGCACTGGCACCTGCACTGTTCCCGCTTCACGTCTCCCCGACTCACTTGCTTCCCTGGCGTGACTCGAGCCTGCTGGTTTTCAATCTCAGTCTAGCAGCAGGCGGTGGATACCTGAAAATGACACCTGGCTAATGGAAAAGAACTGAATTATACTCCTGAGGTGTGTGATCCTGTTCACCGATCACCACTGTGATATATTATTTTGACCTGCTCGGGCTCATCTATGGTTTACTTCCACCCGGCAATCAGCCAAAAAAGAGGATGGCCACCTCATGCTGGTTCTCTTAGGTTTCTTCTAGGTTCTTTCTAGCCAACCATCTCTACAACTGCATTGCTTGCTGTTTGGGGTTTTTAGGCTGGGGTTTCTGTACAGCAGCTTTGTGATTCATAGCTGTAAGAAGGGCTTTATAAATACATTTGGGCTTGATAATGTCTGTTATGTAAAAAGGTAAAAAATACCGGGTTGAATATAACTATCTGAAAAAATATAAAGCAATGACGAGTTACAGTCAAATAAGGATAAGTCAGTTGAAATAAATGCATTAGGCCTTAATTATGGATTTACATGAGTAGGAATACAGGATATGCATCTGTGGTCACAGATGCCTTTAAAAAAGATAGGGGTGTGGAATAAGAAAAGCAGTCAGTATCTGTGTTGTGACCACCATTTGCTTCATGCAGCACGAAAACATTCCCTTCGCATTTTTTAGTGGTGATCAGGCTGTTGATTGTGTTCTGTGGAATGTTGTCCCCCTCTTCATATGCGAAGTTCTGTATTGGGCGGAAACTGGAAAGCTGTCAAACATGGTGGACAATATTTGATGATATCAGGCATGGCAGAACTGGACATTTCAGCTTCCAGGAATTGTGTCCAGAAAATTCCTTGCGACATGAGGCGTGCATTATCATGCTGAACAAGAGGTGATGGCGGCGGATGAATGACACAATGGGTCAGGATTTTTGGGCTTGCCCATACATAACACCACTGCCACATGGTGAACTGTTGCCCACACAACATACACGTGGTCTGGTTTGAGCGGTTGGACTACTGCAAATCTCTAAAATGACTTGGAGGCGGCTTATGGTAGGAAATGAACATTCCACAATTCTCTGGAAACAGCTCTGGTGAACATTTCCATGATGTCAGCAATTGCAATTGCACGCTCTCACAATTGAGACATCTGTGCATTGTGGTTGAGTGACAAACTGCACATTTTTAGATAACTTTTTATTTGTGCACATGTGGAATGAATCATGCTTGTTTTATAGTTCTTTATGCCACAACTGTCAGGTGGATGGATATCTGGAAAAAGAGAAAATGCTCACAAACAGGAATTGCTTGGCTTTGATTAAATTAGCTTGTAGTGCATATGGACATTTCTGTAATCTTTTATTTCAGCTCACCGGAAGCTATCGAAATCTTGCTATGCCCTCGATGAACCATCAAACAGGAAAAGGTGTCATACAAGGCAAGATTGAATCGTACTAACCGGCTCCGACGCTCGTCTTATGTGGCCGGGCTTGCAAACTATTACAGACACAAAGGGAAGCACCGCCGCGAGCTGCCAGGGACAGAGCTACCAAGACGAGTAAATCACTTTATGCTTTGCACTTATCAGAGGCAAGCAACACTGAGGCATGTGAGGCATAGCTGTTCCGGACGACTGTGTGATCACGCTCTCGTAGTCGAACGTGAGTAAAGACCTTTCAGGATAAATTCAAGGGCTGTAGGGCCAGACGGATTACAAGACGTGTGTCCGGGCATATGCTGCCACTGCAGCGTCTTCACTGATTTTTCAACCATGTCCCTGTATTGAGTTCTGTAATATCAAATGTTTCAAGAGGACACATACGTCTGTGCCCAAGAACACGAAGGCAACTGCTAATGACTACAGACGTAGCAACTCTTCCGTAGCCATGCAGTTGCTTTGAAAAGCTGGTACTGGTCACATCAACCATTATCCCAGAAACTAGACCAATTTGCATATCGCCAAACGATCACAGATTGTAATCTCTTTTGCGGAGAGGGGAGGGGTGCATATCTCTAAGCCAACCAGGGAGGGTAGGGCACTGGACAATACCATATTAGGAACTGTTTGAGTGTAGAATCGACGGAGACACAAGACGGATCTAATGTACCCAACAACCAGATGCGGACAGAGGAGAGCACCAAGGGACTTGGACAAGTCCGAGTGCCAGCATAGGCTGAGCAAAGTTTAAACCGCGCTCAGCCTCTACTATGATAGGCCAACGGACGGGTTGGAACTAAAGCTGTCATAGTATAAAAACTGTTATTTGAGCACAGTTCTCTGTTCTACCCTGCGCGGAGATACAGTGAACCTGTATATACGAAAATTGCATTTACCATTTATCGCTTGAGTTTAATTAAAATACTTAAAGTATATTCGGTGACTCTGAATCACATTTTGTCCTGATACCAGATTTGAACTGACGCAAATCTCTATCAGTCCTCCTCATCTGAAAGGGTCGTTCATCACCCTGTAGTTGTCCATAACGTTTTCCCAGTCCTCCATTCTCCCAGTCTTAAGCCAGTGGATATATTCCTCTGATTTAATGTGGAGAGAGGGGAAGGGAGAGAGGGTGAGAGTGAGAGACCAGCTCCTCAGCAATCACATTAACTTCAACGAATACACAGGCAGTTCAATCACCCAGCTACATTCCAGTGCCACTTCTGTATTGGAGCTGGCACTAGTGTTGGTCCATCTTTAATCAAATGGTGTGCTTTGTTAGAACAATCATCACCTGCCATTGCATACCACTAGAAATAGAGCTAGTGTGGAAATGGTGGTCACATAGGGGATTGAACTGCTCCCAGTAAGCAAATTGACGTCTAGGCTCAATGAAAGGTGAAACAAGGTATTTTCCGGAGGTTTTTTGCGGTCATTAAAAAATACAGATTTTCCAGATGTTGAAATCAGGTGCATTTTAGTTGCTGAATGAAAGGTGAAAACACGTATTTTCCAGATGTTGAAAAGACATTGCAAATTAGTCTTTTTCCATCGTTGATTTCATGGGCAAATTTCAACTGCTATACTACACATTCTCAAAGAAGTAAGCATTTTAAGAGTGCAACAGAATGTTTAATATTTCTTCTGTCTCATGCACTTATGTTAGCTTTTTCAAAAGCTTTAAAACTATACTGAACAAATTTATAAAAACAACATGTAAAGTGTTGGTCACATGTTTCATGAGCTGAATATAAGATCTCAGAAATGTTCCATACTCACAAAACGTTTATTTCTCTCTAATGTTGTGCACAAATTTGTTTACATCCCTGTTAGTGAGCATTTCTCCATTGCCAAGATAATCCTTCCACCTGACAGGTGTTGTCACGCCCTGACCATAGAGATCTTTTTATTCTCTATTTTGGTTAGGTCGGGGTGTGACTAGGGTGGGTTATCTAGGTGAATATATATATATCTATCTTGGCCTGGTATGGTTCCCAATCACAGGCAGCTGTTTATCGTTGTCTCTGATTGGGGATCATATTTAGACAGCCATTTCCCCATTGTGCTTTGTGGGATCTTATCTAGGTATAGTTGCCTGCGAGCACTACATTGAGCTTCACGTTTCGTTTTGCGCTTTATTGTTTTTTTCTTTGAGTTTCTCTTCCAAATAAAGAGGATGGAAACATACCACGCTGCATCGTGGTCCACTCATTATAACGAGCGTGACAGGTGTGGCAAATCAAATCAAAATGTATTTGTTACATACACATAGTTAGCAGATGTTAATAAGAATGTAGCGAAATGCTTGTGCTTCTAGTTCCGACAATGCAGTAATAACCAACAAGTAATCTAACCTAACAATTCCACAACTACTACCTTATACACACAAGTGTAAAGGGATAAAGAATATGTACATAAAGATATATGAATGAGTGATGGTACAGAACGGCATAGGCAAGATGCAGTAGATGGTATAGAGTACAGTATATACATATGAGATGAGTAATGTAGGGTATGTAAACATAAAGTGGCTAGTGATACATGTATTACATAAAGATGGCAAGATGCAGTAGATGATATAGAGTACAGTATATACATATACATATGAGATGAGTAATGTAGGGTATGTAAACATTATATTAAGTGGCATTGTTTAAAGTGGCTAGTGGTACATTTTTACATAATTTCCATCAATTCCCATTATTAAAGTGGCTGGAGTTGAGTCAGTATGTGGGCAGCGGCCACTAAATGTTAGTAGTGGCTGTTTAACAGTCTGATGGCCTTGAGATAGAAGCTGTTTTTCAGTCTCTCGGTCCCTGCTTTGATGCACCTGTACTGACCTCGSCTTCTGGATGATAGCGGGGTGAACAGGCAGTGGCTTGGGTGGTTGTTGTCCTTGATGATCTTTATGGCCTTCCTGTGACATCGGGTGGCATATCAATAAGCTGATTARACAGGATGATCATTACACAGGTGCAACTTGTGCTGGGGACAGTAAAAGTTTGGTCACAAAATACAATGCCACAGAGTGTGCAATTGACTTGCGGACCACAGGAATATCCACCAGAGCTGTTGCCAGAGAATTGTTGGCAGAGAATGTTCATTTCCCTACCATAAGCTGCCTCCAATGTCATTTTAGAGATTTGGCAGTACGTCCAACCGGCTTCATAACCACAGACCACGTGTAAACACACTAGCCAAGGACCTCCACATCCAGCTCCTTCACCTGCAGGATCGTCTGAGACCAGCCATGTAATATTTTCTGTGGGCAAAGCATTGAGAGTTTGGCCTTGCAATGAGAAGACCCTGAATGTGTTTTGTAGCTTAGTGTTGAAAGGAGATTGATACTAGGCCAGTTGATGTGGATGCTGGTTCTGCAAAGAGTAACAATGCAGCAACAATATAGCAGTTGCCAGATACCTGTTTTGGTGCCAGCGCCTCTTTCTCTTGCTCTCTCTCTGGATGTTTGACAGTAATAGTATCGTATTTGTTTTCCAGTGAGTGCCACCAGGCAGTGTCCAGCAGCACAGGTATTTGTAATGGCCTTGTGGACAATGGCTTCTTGGGAACCATTTTTTTTACAGGCAACGATAATGACTGGCGAGTCCCCTGTGCATTCTGAGTATTAATCAGAACTTATTTGCCATAATAAAAACAACTGCAAACAACAGGTAAATAGTCACATACACATACTCAAGCGCACACACACACACATACTCAAGCACGCAGGCACACACAAAGTTACTGGCCCCCTCTCCTGTCTCAAAAACGTGGATTCAGGAGAAGAGATTAAGGGCTTTATGTAGCATCACATAAAGCCTCTGATCTTAATACATCAATGCTAACGTCTTATCCTCTTAGCTTATTTAAATAAGTACCACCTTATAATGCTGCGTTCGTAAACAAGTGGGAGGTGGGAATTTAGCATTTGTGAAGATGTAAATACCAGTTGGATGCATTCAAGTGCCCTGAACTCGTAGAGAAAAGCTGCCAAGTCATAAACTAAAAGTACAGCTGTCATGCTTGTAAACAAATGTGACTGGCTGGCTCGATTCTGTCTTTTGTAGCAAAATTTGAAATGTTGCTTTATACATAAGATAAAGGTAGAGAGGGCTAGAAAATGGTATATCATACACTACATACACTACCGTTGTGGAACAATGGGAAAGTAATTCTGCTTTGAAAGTTGATAAACTTGTAACCTCACTTTTGAGAAAATGGCCCTTTAATGTTTCGATAAACTTACTGGAGAGCTCTTCTTTGTCTACACCCATTTGGCATCGTGCACACCCTCTGAAGCCTTAAACCCACCCATCTCTTTAAGGATTCATATGTGAGGCCATGTACTAAATAACCAAAGATTTAAAGCTTAAAGGCTGGTTTATACTACGTCTATCGACAGTTGTCGCAGTGACAGCATGAACATTCTATTGTCGTCTGACATCAAATTTGTTGTCGTTATGAAAAAGTATAAACACAAAATATACAGGATGCATGACATCAGTAGCCTGGTGGTTCAAAATAGCATAACTAGTGTCTTGTCTGGACTGTCATTACATGTGAAGACTTATTTATATCAAATCAGTTCTCTAGGTTTAATTATTACGTGATTAAAAGACTGTCATCTGATGAAGTTGTCCAAAGGTTAGTGATTAATTTTATATCTATTGCTGTTTTTTGCGAAAGCTACCTTTGCGGTGAATAAATGCGTTTGTGTGTTTGGCTATTGTGGTAAGCTAATATAATTCTACATTGTGTTTTCGCTGTAAAACACTTAAAAAATCGGAAATATTGGCTGGATTCACAAGATGGTTATCTTTCATTTGCTGTACACCATGTATTTTTCATAAATGTTTTATGATGAGTATTTATGTATTTCACGTTGCTCTCTGTAATTATTCTGGCTGCTTTGGTGCTATTTTTGATGGTGGCTGCAATGTAAAACTATGATTTATACCTCAAATATGCACATTTTCGAACAAAACATAAATGAATTGTATAACATGTTATAAGACTGTCATCTGATGAAGTTGTTTCTTGGTTAGTGACTAATTATATCTATATTTGGTCGGTTTTGTGAAAGGTACCTATGCGGTGGAAACATGGTGAATATATGCGGTTGTGTGTTTGGCTATTGTGGTTAGCTAATAGAAATACATAGTGTTTTCGCTGTAAAACATTTTAAAAATCGGAAATGATGGCTGGATTCACAAGATGTTTATCTTTCATTTGCTGTATTGGACTTGTGATATTTATATGCTATTATTTACTTGTGGCGCTATGCTAGGCTATGCTAGTCAGCTTTTACTGATGAGGATGCTCCCGGATCCGGGATGGGTGTTAAGTAAAGGTTAATCACTTATTAATAATGGCAGGTCAAGACAACGCACACATATAAAGTTAATCAATTGAGTGCTCTACGATAATGATGGCTGGTCAACGATTCACGGTCAAATGATACGTTGAGAGCCCCGAGACAAAAGTACAAAGGTCTTTTACAGCCAAGATATACCTCTTTCAACCTACATGACGAACAACAGATATATAGAATGGGTCACAAGGTTAAGAGTTGTATAAAAGATGCCTATAATACATAGCAGACAGTATCTCCTGTGTCAACAGTTTTCATTGTATAGACCAGTGTCTGTCTCTCCGACTCCAAACTGGAACCATCTCTCCCTTGTACAGTATAGAACAGAAACATTAACTCATGCTCTGGAATGCTCTTTAGGTTTTATCACCCAAAAGACATCGTAAATCTCCTCTGTCAGTGTTATCTCCCAGAGGCCCATCCTCAGTGGAACACACACACAATAATTAACAGAATACTTGATTCTGTTGCATAACACAACCATTTTATGCAATAAAAGTATTATAAAATAGTTTTGCTCTCACAAGACACACTGCTGCATATCTTTTTGTTTAATTTTTACCTGTTTTCACCTGCACACACACTTTTCCACACTTTTATTACGCACTGGTCCAGTGGACCCGATAATTAATTATTCACACCTTGTTTCCCATATCTAAATCAGTCCCTGATTAGAGGGAAACAATGAAAAAAATGCAGTGAAACTGGCATCTAAGTCCAGAGATGAGTTTGAGGGGTCTAGGGGTTGATTTGGGATTGGGCCATACATTTGGAATCAGAACTTTCAAATGAAGTGTGACATACATTAGACGTCTGTTATTGTTAACGGGATTCATTTTGTCTCACAGAAGTTTCTCCAACAAGCTCATGTCGTGTCTTTGCTATCGTTAAATTGAAGACTTATAGTTTTTATCAAAGATTCCTGTAATTAGGGATTACGCGATCACTTGAGTAATAACGTAACTAATTAACTATGAATTCGAGGGCACCAGGGAAAGTTATTAGATTACAAAGTTATAATTTCCCAATATAACCTTTCAGATATTTTCATATCTGATCAATAGTCTTCTGATTAATGATTTATTTATTTTTACCTCACGTTAGTCTCATTCCAAACGTCGTAAATTGTTGATTATCTGCACGAACCCAGTCTTCACTATGAGTCATCCATACATCAATTGTCTTAAATCATTTATTTATTACTAACTAATTAATTCACAGAAATGCATAAACAAACAAACAAACTTAAAATAGTTACATGAAATGGTGGGAGAAATATGCCCTAGTGGGCTGAACCGGCATAGCGGCTTGTTAGACAAAGGGAAAGTTGCGTTCGACTAAGAATTCACTACAGAGTTCACAATTATAACAATTGACATGCTAATCCTTACACATGAACGCTCACTTATTCGGGAACAATTGCAATCAATATATATATAGTTACGCTCGGTGTGTGTCGTCTTGATCGTTGGAGAGAAGTTAGTTTCTGTTGGAGATTCGTCGGTCTCTGTCTTGGCTATTGTGGATAGTTCAGATTGACATTCGTTATAGAATGATTGTTTCGGCGGTTGTCTTTCTTCGCGTTCAATGATACCGAATTCCTAGCTGCAGACTAGTAGTCAATATCAAAGACTTGTTCTTATTCGGCTAAGAGTTTAACCACGTGGTATGGTTAAAGATTCAGCAATMGTACTRAACCTTCGTTCTCCCCATGGAGYYWAAACATGGTCTAATGGTAATTTCTCAGAGTTMACTTTTATTCAGATAGCAGGAAGGGGCTGTCCTTGGATGTCTGACCCAACTGGCTCAGGGGCGGGTCCTCGGGTTTAGTTCAAATCAAAAAGGGATTTGTATTTTTCTTAATTAAACAGTCCAAAATCATATTACACAATTATACAAACAGTATCATACTCACTCATTCATTTTATACAACAAACAGATGTAAACCTCATATCTGAGGTTATTATATAAACAGTGGTATGGTAATGTAGTCCCACAGTCGCTCATGAGTTTCCCCCGTGGTGACCAATGGGCATGTTAATAGCTGGACTCTCCACCGATCTTTTATACTTTTGCAGGAACATGAAATATGTTCGTACCTCAAGTTCTGTGAGGTGGGAGAAAATTCCTTTGTCCTGAAAGTTTACCCTCTGTCTAATACTGTTGGGCCATGAGGAGATTCTCAGGAATTTACGACCTCTCTGTGACCACAGCATGGGTTGAAGGGGCAGGGAAAGGCAGGGAGAGGGGGATGGGGTTTGCAATACCCAAGCAGGCGACGTCATGACACTCACCTGGAAGTGTTACAGAGCAGAGGTAAATGGCCTACAGTAACTTGATAGTATTTAAACATTGAAGCGTTCACATTGAAACAGTGGACCTTATTTTGTGGTGTCATACTTTAGAGCCTGAACTTTCGAATGAAGTCTGACATACACTATATGTACAAAAGTATGTGTACACCCTTTCAAAAAGTGTATTCAGCTATTTCAGCCACACCCGTTGCTGACAGGTGTATAAGATTGCAGGCTGGGGGCTCAATCTCCATAGACAAACATTGGCAGTAGAATTTCCCTTACTGAAGAGCTCACTGATTTCAATGTGGTACCGTTATAGGACACCTTTCCAACAAGTCAGTTCATCAAATTTCTGCCCTGCTAGAGCTGCTCCGGTCAACTGTAAGTGGTGTTATTCTGAAGTGGAAAGTCTAGGAGCAACAACAGCTCAGCCACGAACTGGTAGGCCACGCTAGCTCACAGAACGGGAACGCTGAGTGCTGAAGCGCGTAGCGCGTAAAAACTGTCTGTCCTCAGTTGCAACATTCACTACCAAGTTCCAAACTGCCTCTGAAAGTGAATTGGAATTGGAACACCGACTTTGGGCCAGGGCTAATCACCTAACATCAGTGCCCAACCTCACTAATGCTCTTGTGGCTGAATGGAAGAAAGTCCCCGCAGCAATGTTCCAACATCTAGTGGAAAGCCTTCCCAGAAGAGTGGAGGCTGGTGTATCAGCAAAGGGGGGACCAACTCATTTTCGAATGAGATGTTCGACGAGCAGGCGTCCATATACTTTTGGCCATATAGTGTACATTAGACGTCTGTTAATGTTAACATGTGATTCATTTTGTCTCAGACATCTCTACACCCAACCTTACCGCAAGACAGCACAGGTAAATAGCTTACAGTAACTTCATATATCAAAAAACATTGAAGCATTCATATCAAACAATAGACCTTATTTTGTTGCATCAACTTTCAAATGAAGCGTGAAATACATTAGACGACTGTTAGCAGACATCTCTCTATCCAACCATATCGCAACAGTCCTAGTCTCTTCACTCATCCGCAGTCTCTCCACCCGGAAGAGGAGAACCTGCCCTCTGTGACAGTAAATAAACACTGAACACATACAAATTGAGTAAAAATATAATGTTCCTTGTTAGATTAAAGCTAGAATGAATATACTTTTTTTAAAGCAGTCTTCCTGCCTCCGTTTTGGTAAAAAGCTGAGCGATAGGCCTGTCATAGACAGATTATCTTTTCTGTTGCATTTCTCTTATTTGTTCCTTCAATCCTGTCTCTATAACTCCCTTATGTATGTTGTTACTATAGAAGCGTGCGAACTTAACTTCAAAGTTAATACAAATCAAATGTATTTGTCACATGTGCCGAATACAAGTGTGTAGAGTTTACCATGAAAGGCTTACTTACCTTTCCCAACAGTGCAGTTAAAAAGTACTTTAACTCCACCTCAATCAGTGTTGATGAAGGGGAGGAGATAGAATAAACTTCTTTGGGACTGAGGGACAGTATTGAGTAACTTGGATGAATAAGGTGCCCAGAGTAAACTGCATGCTACTCAGGCCCAAAAGCTAGAATATGCATATAATTAGTAGATTTGGATAGAAAACACTCTGAAGTTTTAAAAACTGTTTGAATGATGTCTGTGAGTATAACAGAACTCATATGGCGGGCAAACACCTGATAAAAAATCCAACCAGGAAGTGGGAAATCTGAGGTTTGTAGGTTTTCAAGTCATTGCCTATCGAATATACAGTGTCTATGGGGTCATATTGCACTTCCTAAGGCTTCCACTAGATGTCAACAGTCTTTAGAACCTTGTTTCAGGCTTCTACTGTGGAGGGGGAGCGAATAAGAGCTGTTTGACTAAGAGGTCTGGCAGAATGCCATGAGCTAAGTCATGCGTGCGGCCGTGAGAGCGAGCTGCGTTCCTTTTCATTTCTAAAGATAAAGGAATTGTCCGGTTGAAACATTATTGAAGATTTATGATAAAAACATCCTAAAGATTGATTCTATACATAGTTTGACATGTTTCTACGAACTGTAATATAACTTTTTTGACTTTTTCATCTGAACTAATTGCTCGCTGTGCATTTGGGTTACTGGGCTAAACGCGCAAAACAAAAAGGACTTGCAAAACAAAAAAACTAACATTTATTGTGGAACTGGGATTCCTGGGAGTGCATTCCGATGAAGATCATCAAAGGTAAGTGAATATTTATAACGCTATTTCTGAGTTTTGTGACACCTCTCCTTCTTTGGAAAATGGCTGTATGTTTTTCTGTGACTTGGCGCTGACCTAACATAATCGCAAGGTGTGCTTTCGCCATAAAGCCTTTTTGAAATCTGACACAGAGGTTGCATTAAGGAGAAGTTTATCTTTAATTGTGTGTTTAACACTTGTATCTTTTTATCAATGTTTATGATGAGTATTTCTGTAAATTGATGTGGCTCTCTGCACTTTCACCGATGTTTGTTTGAGACAATGCATTTCTGAACATAACACACCGATTTCAAATGAGATGGATTAAGGAGACGTTTAGCTTTAAAATGGTGTATAATACTTGTATGTTTGAGGAATTTTATTATGAGATTTATGTTGTTTTGAATTTGGCGCCCTGCAATTTCACTGGACGCTAGCGTCCCACATATCCCTGAGAGGTTAACTTTTCTAGCCCCGGTGTTCCGCTAGCGGAACTCCTCCCACATTCCACTGAAAAGGCAGAGCGCGAAATTCCAAAAATATTTTTGAGAAATATTTAACTTTCACACATTAACAAGTCAATACAGCTAATGAAAGATACACATATTGTGAATCCAGCCAACATGTCCGATTTTTTAAATGTTTTACAGGGAAAACACAATATATATTTATGTTAGCTCACCAACAAATAGAAAAAAGCACAGACATTTTTCACAGCACAGGTAGCATGCACAAAATCAACCAAACTAACCTACATTTACATTTACATTTAAGTCATTTAGCACACGCTTCTTATCCAGAGCGACTTACAAATTGGTGCATTCACCTTATGATATCCAGTGGAACAACCACTTTACAATAGTGCATCTAACTCTTTTAAGGGGGGGGGGGGTTAGAAGGATTACTTTATCCTATCCTAGGTATTCCTTAAAGAGGTGGGGTTTCAGGTGTCTCCGGAAGGTGGTGATTGACTCCGCTGACCTGGCGTCGTGAGGGAGTTTGTTCCACCATTGGGGTGCCAGAGCAGCGAACAGTTTTGACTGGGCTGAGCGGGAACTGTACTTCCTCAGAGGTAGGGAGGCGAGCAGGCCAGAGGTGGATGAACGCAGTGCCCTTGTTTGGGTGTAGGGCCTGATCAGAGCCTGAAGGTACGGAGGTGCCGTTCCCCTCACAGCTCCGTAGGCAAGCACCATGGTCTTGTAGCGGATGCGAGCTTCAACTGGAAGCCAGTGGAGAGAGCGGAGGAGCGGGTGTGACGTGAGAGAACTTGGGAAGGTTGAACACCAGACGGGCTCGCGGCTTCTGGATGAGTTGTAGGGGTTAATAGCCAGGCAGGGAGCCCAGCCAACAGCGAGTTGCAGTAATCCAGACGGGAGATGACAAGTGCCTGGATTAGATGACCTGCGCCGCTTCCTGTGTGAGGCAGGGTCGTACTCTGCGAATGTTGTAGAGCATGAACCTACAGGAACGGGTCACCGCCTTGATGTGAGTTGAGAACGACAGGGTGTTGTCCAGGATCACGCCAAGGTTCTTAACCCGTTGAGGCCACGGGTGCCGCTAGCGGCACTCCTCCCACATTCCATTGAAAAGGCAGAGCGGCAAATTCAAAAAACAAAATTGAAATATTTAACTTTCACACATTAACAAGTCCAATACAGCATTTGAAAGATAAACATCTTGTCAATCCAGCCAACATGTCCGATTTTTTAAATGTTTTACAGAGAAAACACCACATAATTTTATGTTAGGTCACCACCAAATAAAAAAAAGACAGACAGACATTTTTCACAGCACAAGTAGGCTGCATGTAGCATGCACAAGCCAACCTAACTAACCTAGAACCAACCTAAATAACCTAGAAAAAACTACCTCAGATGACAGTCCTATAACATGTTACAACAAATAATCTATGTTTTTGTTCCAAAAAATTGCATATTTTAGCTATAAATCTGTTTTACATTACTGCTACCATCATAGCTACAGTCAGAAATCGCACGGGAGTAGCCAGAGTAAATACAGACACCAACTACCTAATTACACATCATAAATCATTTCAGACAAATATATGGTGGATAGCTAATGAAAGACAAATATCTTGTGAATACAGACAATATTTCCGATTGTTGAAGTGTTTTACAGCGAAAACACCACATATATTTATGTTAGTTCACCACCAAATACAAAAGACAGACAGTTTTTCACAGCAACGGTAGCATGCAAGTAGCTAACCTAACTAACCTAGAACCAACCTAGAACCAACCTAAATAACCTAGAAAAAACTCCCTCAGATGACAGTCCTATAACATGTTACACAATAAATCTATGTTTTGTTCGAAAAATTTGCATATTTTAGCTATAAATCAGTTTTACATTACTGCTACCATCATAGCCACCATCACAGCTACAGTCAGAAATCGCACGGCAGTAGCCAGAGAAAATACAGACACCAACAATATATGGTGGATAGCTAATGAAAGAATAAGATCTTGTGAACAGAGCCAATATTTCCGATTTTTGAAGTGTTTTACAGCGAAAACACAATATATCGTTATATTAGCTTACTACAATAGCTAGCACACAGCAGCATTGCTTCTAGTCAAACGGTAGCATAGCACAGTTCGACAGATATATATGAAAAAGCATCCCAAATTGGGTCCTTATCTTTGTGGATCTTCCATCAGAATGTTCTCCAAGGGTCCTTTGTTCAGAACCGACTTTATTTGGATCCATAACGAACGATTTCCCTCAGAATTAGCAAGCAACATTAGCTAGCATTGCTAGCCTCTCGTTCTTGAACCAATTCTTGCGTCGCATCACGTCTAAAGTCCAGAATAAATTTCAATAATATAATTAAACTATATTGAAAAAACATACTTTAAGATGATATTGTGACATGTATCAAAGAAAATCGAAGCCAGAGATCATATTCACCTTTAAAAAGGTTCTTCAATGAGCCGAGTCAGGTCAGACTTCCGCGCCCAGAAAATAAATAAAAGTGCGCACGTCTCAGTCAAAGACGTTGTGTTCAGTCCTGGTCGAGATAATCAACTGATTTTTTCTCTCACTTCCGCATTACACACAGGCGAAGGCGTATGACGTGTTTCTACAGTCATAAGTGACATGCCCTTTTATAGACAAGCTCCTGAAGAGAGAGTTCGATTTTGGAAATCTCAGTTCCGGTTAGGAAATGGTCTGTAAAGGAGTTCTGTTTCACTTAGAGAAATAATTCAAACGTTTTTAGAAACTAGAGACTGTTTTCTATCCAATGTAATAATAATATGCATATTGTACGAGCAAGAATTGAGTACGAGGCCGTTTAAAAATCATACGATTTTCTCCAAAAGTGAAAACAGCACCCCTTGTCCTCAACAGGTTAACACTCTGGAGGAGGACACAATGGAGTTGTCAACCGTGATGGCGAGATCATGGAACGGGCAGTCCTTCCCGGGAGGAAGAGCAGCTCCGTCTTGCCGAGGTTCAGCTTGAGGTGGTGATCCGTCATCCACACTGATATGTCTGCCAGACATGCAGAGATGCGATTCGTCACCTGGTTATCAGAGGGGGGAAAGGAGAAGATTAATTGTGTGTCGTCTGCATAGCAATGATAGGAGAGACCATGTGAGGATATGACAGAGCCAAGTGACTTGGTGTATAGCGAGAATAGGAGAGGGCCTAGAACAGAGCCCTGGGGGACACCAGTGGTGAGAGCACGTGTGCGGAGACAGATTCTCGCCACGCCACCTGGTAGGAGCGACCTGTCAGGTAGGACGCAATCCAAGCGTGGGCCGCGCCGGAGATGCCTAGCTCGGAGAGGGTGGAGAGGAGGATCTGATGGTTCACAGTATCAAAGGCAGCCGATAGGTCTAGAAGGATGAGAGCAGAGGAGAGAGAGTTAGCTTTAGCAGTGCGGAGCGCCTCCGTGACACCGAGAGAAGAGCAGTCTCAGTTGAATGACTAGTCTTGAAACCTGACTGTTTGGATCAAGAAGGTCATTCTGAGAGAGATAGCAGGAGAGCTGGCCAAGGACGGCACGTTCAAGAGTTTTGGAGAGAAAAGAAAGAAGGGATACTGGTCTGTAGTTGTTGACATCGGAGGGATCGAGTGTAGGTTTTTCAGAAGGGGTGCAACTCTCGCCTCTCTGGAAGACGGAAGGACGTAGCCAGCGGTCAAGGATGAGTTGATGAGCGAGGTGAGGTAAGGGAGAAGGTCTCCGGAAATGGTCTGGAGAAGAGAGGAGGGGGATAGGGTCAAGCGGGCAGGTTGTTGGGCGGCCGGCCGTCACAAGACGCGAGATTTCATCTGGAGAGAGAGGGGAGAAAGAGGTCAAAGCACAGGGTAGGGCAGTGTGAGCAGAACCAGCGGTGTCATTTGACTTAGCAAACGAGGATCGGATGTCGTCGACCTTCTTTTCAAAATGGTTGACGAAGTCATCCGCAGAGAGGGAGGAGGGGGAGGAGGGGAGGAGGATTCAGGAGGGAGGAGAAGGTGGCAAAGAGCTTCCTAGGGTTAGAGGCAGATGCTTGGAATTTAGAGTGGTAGAAAGTGGCTTTAGCAGCAGAGACAGAAGAGGAGAATGTAGAGAGGAGGGAGTGAAAGGATGCCAGGTCCGCAGGGAGGCGAGTTTTCCTCCATTACCGCTCGGGCTGCCCGAGCCCTGTTCTGTGAGCTCGCAGTGAGTCGTCGAGCCACGGAGCAGGGGCGGAGGACCGAGCCGGCCTGGAGGATAGGGACATAGAGAGTCAAAGGATGCAGAAAGGGAGGAGAGGAGGGTTGAGGAGGCAGAATCAGGAGATAGGTTGGAGAAGGTTTGAGCAGAGGAAGAGATGATAGGATGGAAGAGGAGAGAGTAGCAGGGGAGAGAGAGCGAAGGTTGGGACGGCGCGATACCATCCGAGTAGGGGCAGTGTGGGAAGTGTTGGATGAGAGCGAGAGGGAAAAGGATACAAGGTAGTGGTCGGAGACTTGGAGGGGAGTTGCAATGAGATTAGTGGAAGAACAGCATCTAGTAAAGATGAGGTCAAGCGTATTGCCTGCCTTGTGAGTAGGGGGGAAGGTGAGAGGGTGAGGTCAAAAGAGGAGAGGAGTGGAAAGAAGGAGGCAGAGAGGAATGAGTCAAGGTAGACGTGGGGAGGTTAAAGTCACCCAGAACTGTGAGAGGTGAGCCATCCTCAGGAAAGGAACTTATCAGGGCGTCAAGCTCATGATGAACTCTCCAAGGGACCTGGAGGGCGATAAATGATAAGGATGTTAAGCTTGAAAGGGCTGGTAACTGTGACAGCATGGAATTCAAAGGAGGCGATAGACAGATGGGTCAGGGGAGAAAGAGAGAATGTCAACTTGGGAGGGATGAGGATCCCAGTGCCACCACCCCGCTGACCAGAAGCTCTCGGGGTGTGCGAGAACACATGGGCAGACGAGAGAGAGCAGTAGGAGTAGCAGTGTTATCAGTGGTAATCCATTTTTCCGTCAGTGCCAAGAAGTCGAGGGACTGGAGGGACGCATAGGCTGAGATGACCTCTGCCTTGTTGGCCGCAGATCGGCAGTTCCAGAGGCTGCCGGAGACCTGGAACTCCACGTGGGTCGTGCGCGCTGGGACCACCAGGTTAGAGTAGCGGCGGCCACGCGGTGTGAAGCGTTTGCATGGTCTGTGCAGAGAGGAGAGAAGAGGGATAGACAGACACATAGTTGACAGGCTACAGAAGAGGCTAGCTAATGCAAAGGAGATTAGAATGACAAGTGGACTACACGTCTCGAATGTTCAGAAAGTTAAGCTTACGTTGCAAAAAAAAAAAAAATCTTATTGACTAAAATGATATAGTACTGCTGGCTGGTGAAGTAGGCTGGCTAGCAGTGGCTGCGTTGTTGACTTTGTTTGAAAGTGTAGCTGGCTAGGTAACCTCTAACTGGCTAGGTAACCTCGACAATTTCTCAAAACTACACAATTATCTTGGATACAAGGACAGCAAAGACAACTATGTAGCTAGCTAACACTACGCTAATCAAGTCGTTCCGTTGTAATGTAAGTTGTAATGGAAGTTTCTACAGTGCTGCTATTCGGTAGAAGTTGGCTAGCTAGCAGTGTTAGCTAGCAGTGTTGACTAGGTAGGAGAACGGCAGCGCGGCGGACGAAAATAGCTGGCTAGCTAACCGATAATTACTCTAAACTACTCTAAACTACACAATTATCTATAGATACAAAGATAGCAAAGACCCTATGTAGCTAGCTAACACTACACTAATCAAGTCGTTCCGTTGTAATGTAATCGTTTCTACAGTGCTGCTATTCGGTGGCTAGCTAGCCTAGCTGGCTAGCTGGCTAGCTAGCAGTGTTGACTACGTTACGTTACGTTAGGACGAAAATAGCTGGCTAGCGAACCTCAATAACTACACAATTATCTTTGATACAAAGACGGCTATGTAGCTAGCTAAGATCAAACAAATCAAACCGTTGTACTGTAATGAAAATGAAAATGAAATGGTAATACTACCTGTATCATGAAGTGCTTGTGCCCATAGAAATAGACGTGGAAATATACAATTATCTGTGAAGTCCCTCAGTCAAGCAGTGCACAGATTCAACCACCAAGAACAGGGAGGTTTGCCAATGACTCGCAAAGACGGGCACAAGACCACTGATAATCTCCCTCGATCTGGGGCTCCACGCAAGATCTCACCCCGTGGGGTCAAAATGATCACAAGAACGGTGAGCAAAAATTCCAGAACCACACGGAGGGACCTAGTGAATGACCTGCAGAGAGCTGGGACCAAAGTAACAAATTCTACCATCAGCAAGGGCATTGAATGTGCGGATATTTCTAGAACAAACCAAAGAAACCAAGYAACAACTTCATCAGATGACAGTCTTATAGCATGTTATACAATAAATCTATGTTTTGTTCGAAAAATGTGCATATTTCAGGTATAAATCATAGTTTACATTGCAGCTACAATCAGAAATTGCACCGAAAGCAGCCAGTATAATTACAGACACCAACGTGACATACCGAAATACTCATCATAAAACATTTCTGAAAAATACATGGTGTATAGCAAATGAAAGACAAAGATCTTGTGAATACAGCCAATATTTCCGATTTTTTAAGTGTTTTACAGCGAAAACACAATATAGCATTATATTAGCTTACTACAATAGCCTACCACACTACCGCATTCATTCATCAAGGCACGTTAGCGATAGCAATAGGCACGTTAGCGTTAGCGAATAAACCAGCAAAAGATATTACATTTCACTAACCTTCATAAACCTTCCTCAGATGACAGTCCTATAACATCAGGTTATACATACACATGTTTTGTTCGAAAATGTGCATATTTAGAGCTGAAATCCGTGGTTATACAATGTGCTAACGTAGCATATTTTTCCCAGAATGTGCGGATATTTCTATTAGACTCTCACCTATTCTGACCAAATAGCTATTCATAAACATTACAAAAAAATACATGTTGTATAGGAAACGATAGATCCATTAGTTCTTAATGCAATCGCAGTGTTAGAATTAAAAAAATATCTTCATTACGACATAAGACTTAGTTATGGTAAGGGAATAACCAAAACCTGAGCGCAAAGCTACTAGTACACAGTTCGACAGATATATGAAATAGCATCACAAAATGGTTCCTACCTTTGCTGATCTTCCATCAGAATGTTGTACAAGGGGTCCTTTGTCCAGAACCGTCGTTGTTTGGATTCAGAACGTCCTCTTTCCCTCTTGAATTAGCAAGCACACTGGCCAGGTGGTGCTAACCTCTCCTTCGTGAACAAACGCAAACGACGCAACACGCCTAACGTCCCGAATAAATTTCAATAGTCTAATAAAACTATATTGAAAAAACATACTTTACGAGGATATTGTGACATGTATCAAATAAAATCAAAGCCGGAGATAGTATTCGCCCCATAACGACAGCTTTCCAGTAGGCAATAACAGGTCCCAACACGCGCCTTGCAGAGAACAGAAAATGGGGGACACGTTGTTCCAAGAGGGTTTATTCAACCTCAGACCGAGATAATCAACTCATTTTTCCTCTCACTTCCTCTTGACATCCAGGGGAAGGTGTATGACGTGCACGTATAGTCATACGTATCATGCCCATTTATAGGCAGGCACTTGAACACAGCATCGATTTCAGACTTTCCACTTCCTGGTCAGAAAGTGTGCTGCCAAATGAGTTGTGTTTTACCCACAGACAAAATTCAAACGGTTTTAGAAACTAGAGAGTGTTTTCTATCCAATAGTAATAATAATATGCATATTGTACGAGCAAGAATTGAGTACGAGGCCGTTTAAATTGGGAACTATTTTCCCCCAAAGTGAAAACAGCACCCCCTGTCCTCATCAGGTTTTAAAGTAGGATTGTCTTGCCATTCAGAGGGTGAATGGGCAAGACAAAAGAATTAAGTGCCTTTTGAATGGGGTATGGTAGTAGGTGACAGGTATCCTGTTTTGTGTCAAGAACTGCAACGCTGCTGGGGTTTTCACTCTCAACAGTTTCCTGTGTGTATCAACAATAATCCACCACCCAAAGGACATCCAGCTAATTTGACACAACTGTGGGAAATAAGCATTGGAGTCAACATGGGCCAGCCTCCCTGTGGAAAACTTTCGACACCTAGTATAGTCCATGCCCCGACGAATTGAGGCTGTTCTGAGGGCTATTCTTACAGTTTWTTACACAGTGTAGGTTAGTATTGAACCTACTGGTTATTAACCCGCAAATCACCAGGTCCTGGAAGGACCGCTTCTTCCTCCTTCCCCTCAAGCTGTAGTTTTTGAGGACATCATTGGTAATAGTTTTGCAGAGGACATTGTGAACCATGGTGTTGAGGTCTTTTCCCCCAGGGAACGGAAGAAATTGACATACAAAATGACATACAAAATTCAGTGGCAGTTATCCCATTATCTTGAATACTGGGATTTACAACAGATTGTTGTGGGAAGTTCTGGGAACATTTTCAAAGATGAAGATACATACGATCTCTTTCCATCTTGTGGTGGCCTCCTTCAGACTCTTGTAAAGATCCTCCAACTCCTCCTTGGTCCTACAAGGTCTATTCAGGACTTCGTCTGGCAGGTTTTGCGCTCCAGCAGCTAGCAGTTGTCGCTGAATTGCCAACAGTTCCACCTGGTTCTCGATAATTGTTTCCAGCTTCATCAGCACGGTTGTTTGGAATCCTGCATTAGTTTTAAGTCGAGTACAAAGGGTATAGTTATTAAAATGTTTGCAGTTTATTGATTTCCTGTACTTGTGCTCCTGGATAGCACGTTTTTGCTCCAGGGACTGAGACATTTCTCCCCATTTAAACTGCCCAATACAAGAGGATGGAGAAATCTTCCCATTCTTACCCCTCACACAATTCGTGGAACCTTTTACTAGCCCACGAGAAGCAGGATAGCATACGCCCGCAGCTCCCGGCGATATGTCCAGACCTCCCACAGCAGACAGTGCCCCGTCAGATCCAGAGGGAGGGAAAGGAGCCGAACTCGACTACAACGCTGCTGCTGGAGTCAGTGAATAATAATCTCCCCATAACATCCTCACACCCTTGTCAAAATACACTAAGAAAGTTGGCTGTGATTATCCAAGTTTACTAGTCTCCATGAAACTTTTAGGCAGTACGTCTTAACCTTAAAACATGCAGCAACTCTTAAAATAGAATACTTAGATGCTACATCCATTTTTGGATTTATGAATTAATGATGTATACCAATTGAGTCTTGAAGAATATACCTTATAAATGCCTCCTGAGCTTAGTTCAACTGTGGTACCCCATCAGAACCCAAAATATGAGCTTATTTTACTCAAAGTAAGGTTAAACAATGTTGATATCATGAATGGTCAGTCCTTGCATCCATAGCTCTGTCTATGAATTTGAGTGGTTACATTTCTCCCGGCCCATCCCTCAGCTTTTTACCAAAACAGAGACGGGTGACCACTTTGTTATTGTTTCTATTAAGGATGCTAGCTTTAATCTAACAAGGAACATGTGTATGCATATGTATGCTTCAGTTGATTTACTTTCACAGATGACATGTCCCCCTCTTCCGGGTGGAGAGACTGCAGGTCGAGTGGAGAGARTTTTGGACTGTGTTGTGGTACGGTTGGGTGGAGAGTCTATGAGACAAAATGAATCACATGTTAACATTAACAGACGTCTAATGTATGTTACACTTCATATGAAAGTTCAGGCTCCAAAGTATGACGGTGCACAATAGGGTCCACTGTTTCGATGTGAATGTTTCAGTGTTTTAAAATAATATCAAGTGGGGGACGGTCTTCCAGGTGTTAACCTCTCTGGGATATGTAGGACGGTAGCGTCCAGGGTAGCAGTCCAGAAGAGGACTGGCCACCCCTCATAGCCTGGTTCCTCTCTAGGTTTCTTCCTAGGTTTTGGCCTTTCTAGGGAGTTTTTCCTAGCCACCGTGCTTCTACACCTGCATTACTAGCTGTTTGGGGTTTTAGGCTGGGTGTCTGTACAGCACTTCGAGATATTAGCTGATGTACGAAGGGCTATATAAAATAAAATTGATTGATTGATTGATAGCGTCCCACCTGGCCAACATCCAGTAAAATTGCAGAGCGCCAAATTCAAAATAAATTACTATAAAAATTTAACTTTCATGAAATCACACATTCAATATATCAAATTAAAGCTACACTTGTTGTGAATCCAGCCAACGTGTCAGATTTCAAAAATGCTTTACGGCGAAAGCAAACAATGCTATTAACTGAGGATAGCACCCAGCTAACAATCACAGACCATCATATTTCAACCCTCTGATGTGACACAAAACGCAGAAATAAAGACATAATTCATCCTACCTTGATGAGCTTCTTCTGTGCACTCAATATGTCATCATCCATTCTTGTTCGTATTCGCGATATCAATCCATTTATTTGGCGAGTTTGATCCAGAAAAACACCGGTTCCAACTTGCACAACGTGACTACAAAATATCTCAAAAGTTACCTGTAAGCTTTGTCCAAACATTCAAACTACTTTTGTAATACAACTTTAGGTATTTTCTTACGTAAATAATCAATAAAATTAAGACGGGATGATCTGTGTTCAATACCGGAGGAAAACAAGTGGTAGCATGCTTTCTGGTCACGCGCCTCTAACAAACAGTACACTTCACTGGAGCCTCATTCTGAACATGGCTACTTCTTCATTTCTCAAAGGAAAAACCTCAACCAATTTCTAAAGACTGTTGACATCCATGGAAGCGATAGGAACTGCAGGAAGGTCCCTTAGAAATCTGGATTCCAATGAAACCTCATTGAAAAGAGAGTGACCTAAAAAAAAAAATCTGAACGGTTTGGCCCGGGGTTTTGCCTGCCAAATAAGTTATGTTATAGTCACAGACATGATTCAAACAGTTTTAGAAACTTCAGAGTGTTTTCTATCCAATACTAATAGTAATATGCATATATTAGCATCTGGGACTGAGTAGGAGGCAGTTTACTCTGGGCACGCTTTTCATCCAAACGTGAAAATGCTGCCCCCTATCCTAGAGAGGTTAACAGAAACAGACATCTAATGTATGCCGCACTTCCCTTCGAATTTCCTAATTTAGCACAACTAAAATGGGTACAACCAGGGCACTACAATTAAAAACCTACCAGCCAATCACAGATTTTTTTGTTTGTTTCTGAAAGAAATGTATTACCAGTAATAAGTAATGTGGTAGATTATTCAATTAAATTTCCTTTTTTGTGACCTGAGTCTTAATCAAAATCTCACAGATGAGACGAAATGTTCACCTGCCCCTAAAGGGAAGGAGGTTACCGTGGTAATGCAACTTGAGTCAGGTTTGTGGCTGGGAGATTGACTAGTATCCCCATTGCTTCTCTTCCCTAGCAGTTGAAACTCAGACATGGAAAAACAACCTAGCTTGTGAATAAAACAATTTTATTAGCCAAGAAACACAACGGCAATCTCACTTTAGTAGACTTTTGTGTTAAGTAAATTAGACCAACTTGTATGCCTGTGCACAGCGCTTCTAAAGATGTATCTTGTCACTCAGCTCTTCACGTGCACACAGGTCCGAGCCATTCAGTGTTGCAGCGCAAGGCAGAAAACCTTTGAAAACAGCTACTGCAGAATTTATTTAGCTACAGTATAAATGTGATCATATTTGACTTTTTGTCACAAATTAAGTGAGTGAAATGCTCGCACTGTGGAGCCTTGAGAACCCGCCAACGTGACAAATGAAATAGACATCACCGCCAATGCCAGAATCTACCCGCATTTGGCTGGTGTTTAATTTTAGACCCTGGGTACAACATGCAAGGAAGCTTCAATGTTTTGTAATAGTTGTATGTTGAGATTCTTATCATCATTGGACAGTGACGGGTCGCCACTGCCACTGTCCAATGATAGTAAATAGGGGCCCCACCTAGAATAAATACCCCCCCCCCCTATTTGGGTGGGGCCTATTACCTAAGTAGGGGCCCCACCTATTTTGAGCCCTACACTTTTAGGGGGTTCTTGCCTGTTTTGCTTGTTGTTTTGGCATTAATACGTGTCACCTATCAGTTTGCAAACAATGTAAAAAAAAAAGTTAAAGCCTGTCGTGGAAAATTGCGAGATTAGGTTATAGATTATAGATTAGGTAAAATTATATTATAATCTTTGTATTGCATTAGAATGATTGTTTTATTCGACAGAATAGAATCTGTCGACTATTGTGTGTGTGTGTGTTCCACTGAGGATGGGCCTCTATGACATAACACTGACAGAGGAGATTTACGATGTCTTTGGCCAATAAAGCCTAAAGAGCATTCCAGATAGTGAGGTAATGTTTTTGTACTATGAAGTACCAGGAACYAGATTAGAACCTCYTRTTAGAGACCAAARTGAYCGATAATMTATAGCMAATGCWATCTGGCTAWGGGATACTCCTTTCTCAAGTAAAAGGCCCTTTGTGAAGAGTTCTGTGMTTRYTCATGTAAGTTGAGAGGGGTGTATCTTGGCTATAAAAGATATTTGTATTCGACTGTAGGGACTCTCAGAATTCATTATAGACACTGAATTGATCTGAGAGTCAAAGGGCTATGGGGAAGCTCATATAATTAAAAATGAAGTTTAAGTATAACTCTGACTGGTGTGTGGTTTGTAACTCTCCTCATTTAGTAATACAGGAAATTGCTACGACAAGCTGCATACAAACATGGTCTCTTTTTTATTTTATATCTACAGTAGCTTTGATTCGACAAAATACTTTCAAAATCTTAGCTACCAAGCTAGCAGTCGTCACCATGAATCAAGTCGACAATCAAATACTATTTAATCCTTGTCATATGAAGAGAAATTAGAGATAAAACGTCTCGGTGCTCATCGGCCATTGGACATAAACATTACACAACAAGTTGGAAATCGCAAAATCAACAATGAGTGGTTTGGGAAGGAATCAGCGGCTAACTGTGAGTTCAAGACAACTGGGAACTCGGGAAAAACGAGCTACAACTGGGAAATATGTTTTGAGCGGTCATTCACCTCGGAATTGTAAATCCGGCATCTTTCTCTTTGATTACAAAATTTGCCCACGAAGGACCACCGCTCCTATTTCCTGTTCAAGAATATAACAACAACATGAGTCCAAAAATGTTTTATGCTGCTTCATAAATTACATTGAATATTGTAAGAGCTTTCATTGTCTGTTTATATGTAAGAACGGCCCATGTTCTGAATTCTGTCGCCATACATTTCAAAAGTGCTGAACAAATAGTTATATTAACTACTGTTACGTCCGTCGTCTCTTGCTCATTAATGTCTTAATCGAAATTACGGATTGCATCTTATCCGCTTGTCATCCCCTTATGCCATAATTTGTACATCTCAATTGTCAGTAGAAACCACATTTGTTAAAGCAAGTCAGACATATCAGCTATGTTTTTTTAAAGGCAGTAAATGAGGCTGAATGAACTGTAGTAGTGGTAAGGATTTGGGACTGCTGATGGGAATCTGCTGTTGGGACAGCTTTATGTAGGCCCTAACAGTTTGTAGCCACCGTTTGTCACCGTTATAGTGCAATTAATGTATTGTTTAGTGTTGTGTTGTGGCTTTGGTGGCATGCATCCCACAGTTTTCCCCACCAAGATTGCTAAAATCTGTGGAGAGAGAGCTGTAAAACAAAATAAAATACATTATTAGTTACAGGTATGGGAATGTACAGTCATGGCCAAAACTTTTGAGAATGACACAAATATAAATTTTCACAAAGTCTGCTGCCTCAGTTTGTATGATGGCAATTTCCATATACTCCAGAATGTTATGAAGAGTGATCAGATGAATTGCAATTAATTGCAAAGTCCCTCTTTGCCATGCAATGAACTGAATCCCCCAAAAATATTTCCACTGCATTTCAGCCCTGCCACAAAAGGACCAGCTGACATGTCAGTGATTCTCTTGTTAACACAGGTGTGAGTGTTGACGAGGACAAGGCTGGAGATCACTCTGTCATGCTGATTGAGTTCGAATAACATACTGGAAGCTTCAAAAGGAGGGTGGTGCTTGGAATCATTGTTCTTCCTCTGTCAAACACGGTTACCTGCAAGGAAACACGTGCCTTCATCATTGCTAGGCACAAAAAGGCCTTCACAGGCAAGGATATTGCTGGCAGTAAGATTGCACCTAAATTAACCATTTATCGGATCATCAAGAACTTCAAGGAGAGCGCTTCAATTGTTGTGAAGAAGGCTTCAGGGCGCCCAAGAAAGTCCAGCAAGCGCCAGGACCATCTCCTAAAGTTGATTCAGCTTTGGGATCTGGGCACCACCAGTACAGAGCTTGCTTAGGAATGGCAGCAGGCAGGTGTGAGTGCATCTGCACGCAGTGAGGCGAAGACTTTTGGAGGATGGACTGATGTCAAGAAGGGCAGCAAAGAAGCCACTTCTCTCTAGGAAAAACATCAGGGACAGACTGATATTCTGCAAAAGGTAAAGGGATTGGACTGCTGAGGACTGGAGTAAAGTAATTTTCTCTGATGAATCCCCTTTCTGATTGTTTGAGCATCCGGAAAAAAGCTTGTCCGGAGAGGACACGGTGAGCAGTTACCATCAGTTCTGTATCATGCCAACAGTAAAGCATCCTAAGTTGAATAAAAGATTAATATACATTTAAGTAAAAGTGAGAATCAAACATGCATTCTCTTTTCTATGACCACACCACAATTAAACAAAACAGACTCCGGCGCTCGTTGGATGTGGCAGGGCTTGCAAAATATTACAGACTACAAAGGGAAGCACAGCTGAGAGCTGCACAGTTACACGAGCCTACAAGACGAACTAAATAACTTCCATTCTCGCTTCGAGGCAAGTAACACTGAAACACGCATGAGAGCATCAGCTGTTCCAGACGACTGTGTGATCACACTCTCCACAGCCGATGTGAGTAAGACCTTTAGACAGGTCAACATTTACAAGGCCGCAGGGCCAGACGGATTGCCAGGACGTGTACTCCGAGCATGCGCTGACCAACTGGCAGGTGTCTTCACTGAGATTTTCAACCTCTCCCTGTCAGAGTCTGTAATACCAACATGTTTCAAGCAGACCACCATAGTGCCTGTGCCCAAGAACATGAAGGTAACCTGCCTAAATGACTACCGACCCGTAGCACTCACATCTGTAGCCATGAAATGCTTTGAAAGGCTGGTCATGGTTCACATCAACACCATTATCCCAGAAACCCTAGACCCACTGCAATTTGCATACTGCCCCAACAGATCCACACATGATGCAAACTCTATTGCACTGCACACTGCCCTTTCACACCTGGACAATAGGAACAACTATGTGAGAATGTTATTCATTGACTACAGCTTAGCGTTCAACACCGTAGTGCCCTCAAAGCTCATCACTAAGCTAAGGACCCTGGGACTAAACACCTCTCTCTGCAACTGGATCCTGGACTTCCTGACGGGCCGTCCCCAGGTGGTGTGACAACCAACAAACTAACATGGTCCAAGCACACCAAGACAGTCGTGAAGAGGGCACAACAAAACCTATTCCCCCTCAGGAGAATGAAAAGATTTGGCATGGGTCCTCAAATCCTTAAGGTTTCACAGCTGCACCATCAAAGGCATCCTGACGGGTTGCATCACTGCCTGGTCTGGCAACTGCTCGGCCTCCGACCGCAAGGCAGTACAGAGGGTCGTGCGTATGGCCCAGTACATCACCAGGGCCAAGCTTCCTGCCATCCAGGACCTCTATACCAGGCGGTGTCAGAGGAAGGCCCTAAAAATTGTCACAGACCCCACCCACCCTAGTCATAGACTGTTCTCTCCGGTACCACACGGCAAGCGGTACCGGAGCGCCAAGTCTGGGACCAAAAGGCTCCTGAACAGTTTTTACCCCAAAGACATAAGACTGCTGAACTGTTAATCAAACTGCTACCCAAACTTTCCTTTTTTCACCCCTACGTACATGTGTATAGTACTTCAATCACCTAACCAAACCTACATGTACATACATTACCTTAATCAATCAACCCAACTACCTCGTACCCCAGTAGACTAACGCGGTACTGATACTCATTGTATATAGCCTCGTTATTGTTATTTTATTGTTACTGTTTTTCTTTTTATCTATAGTTAATTTTCTTAACAAGTGACATCAATAAGRGATCATACCAAGGAAAAAGCAGGTGTTCATAATGTTTTGTACACTCAGTGTATATGTCTGTCGGGCATTACAAAATTCCAGGAACTTTCAATAAATTCCCAGGTTATCCTGAAATCTCGGTTAGAGGATCCCCGGAATCAAAAGGGAATAAGCAGGAAATCCTGACCCTCCAACCAGGATTTCTAGGAAACCAGGGAATTTATTGAAGTGCTTTGCAAAACTATGTCTGTCTGAATCTTTAGTACCTGTTTTTGTAACTTTCAACATAGCCATGCTGAAATCCACATAAGCCACGTTATCTTGACCTATTGCTTTTCTTAAATGATAGGCTACATCACAATATATTTTTAACAGAAAGTAATAGAAAGTAAATATTTTCTGTTGCATTTTTCTAACTTGTTCCTACAATCCTGCCTCTAACTCCCCTTCTGTATGTAGTTACTATAGGAGCGTGCCAACTTAACTTTAAAAAGTTAAGAATTCTGAAGTGGAGGAGGTCATTGGAGGCCTACTGAGATGGCGCCCCACCGAAATGGAGGAAAGAAACCGGTTTGTTTTCATACTACAGAACAGAAACTAAGCCAAGGTAATCTGTACTGGGCCGGCATAGTTTCACATTGAACACAGTTGCAACATCAGTCCTATGGTTCTAATTAGCCACTTGATACATGAGTTACTGATGAACTGTTTTTGACACACCTCTGCATCTCCTTCATGTCTCCTCCATGAAATATAAAATATCTCTTTTTGCCTTTACTACCAAAGCCCATAGAAACGCATTAAATAACACATTCATAAATGGCAAAAGGACAGTCAAAAAATAAATCATAAGAAATAAGGTTTTGAAGTGTCTGTTCTAAATCTGTAAAAAAAAGGAAATATTACGTTTCTTTTTCTTTACACATATTTAACCCATTTTGGGGGGGTTAGGCTACCTTCCATACTTCCATTAGTTTTTTGAAACCGGTCCGGTTACATTCAGACGAGTCCTGTGACACTTGTGGGGGATGTAGAGCAAAACTGAGAACACCATCGTGTTGGTGAGAATATCCCCTTTCCACAGTGAGTTCCAATTAGTTTGTAGCCCAAACGGTTCGGACGCTACCAAACATAAGTTGGCACATCGACGGTACCAACTTCAGACAAGTCTCCTGACACTTGTTGGGGTCATAGAGCAAAACGGAGAACACCATCATGTTCGTGGGATGCATTAAATGCAAATCAAACTGACCGATTGCGTCAATCGAGTCTAGGGGGTAATCCGTCTGTTCTAGCAAATCTTATAACTTGTTCAGATAAAAAAAATGAAGAAAGGACCAGCACTCACTTGATATGATTTGCAGTAAAAGCTTTATTTTCTTAAATTCATAGTAGCAAAATGTTAAGTGTGCATTTTTTCAAGCTGATTGATGAGAAAAGTATCGTCCAATCCATCACTGCTCACTCATATGCCATGTCTTGAAATATACCTTCAGATAAGTACCTTCCCCACTACCTTTATAAAACCAAAAGAGAACATTCAAAGAATGTTAAGAAAACCATCCGTTTGAATCTTTGAGGAACATTTATGCAATGTTCAGGGAACGTTCCCACAACCTTCAGGGAACATTCCCAAAACCAAAATGTGTTATCTGGGACATAACCCTATCTTCCCCAGTAAAGCTAATCCCCTACGAATAGGGCTAAAGACCATTCAAAACCTGCCCACAAGGCTTGCAAACTAGCCCAAATGTTTTTTTTCTGCAGAAAAAGAGGAGTTGCCATATCAATACAATAAACCCTTTTTCCATAGCGTTATTGAGCAAATTAGGGGATATCGACGTAACTTATAATTTAGAAAAAAGCTKAATTCGGTTTTCCATCAAAATAATTATGATTCCAAGCTAGCATGACGTAATAAAGGCATTTGAATATGTAGCATGAGAAGAAATAATTAGCCTTTATTACACTTGCCAGATCATTTTCCATCAAAGGACGTCGATTTAACTCGTTTGACTGCTATGATTGTAAATAAATCCCTTTTGCGCATGTGCATAACTATAGATAAATCCGACAACAGAGTTTGAGTGATGAAAGTTAGACAAAGGATCTCAATCTCTGCGCATAAAACACAATTTATTTATTTTTGGGATATTTTCAGGCAATTGTGCCTTTATTATGTGCCATATGTTAAGGCTACAAACATTTATAAATGGCATATTTGCGAGATTGACTTGTAATTTCAATAGGAATATACTACTGACAAAAATCAGTGTTTATGATTGTAATTCAACTTTGCCACGGTTTGCATAGCTGGATGCAGGTAGCCTATAGCTCCTGATAGGCCTACAATTTAGACTTGGCTAATGGCTAGATGAGATAGCTAGCTTACAGACATGGCAGAGATGGGGGAAAAGACCTCACCCAGCAGCAACTACTCTTCCAACTAAGCCAAATAAACAGAAACATTTGGAGAGAAGACAGGCAAAAAGGGAAAGCGATAGAGCCCGGCTCAAGACGAGAGTAATCTTATGATTTGRGTTCCCACAATGGAGAGAACTAAGGGAGTTGAATGGATTTAAAACTGACACAGAATTATATATTTTTATACCGAAAAGGAAAGGCATAGCTAGCTAGATATTAAGTGAAATGTTGCTATTTAGTTGTATTACTTGTTTTGATTGTTTTTAAGCCACGTGTCCAATAGATGGTATTAACTAGCTGGCTAATATTAGCTAGTAGCTAGTTGTCAGACTGCGACATCGGTTTGTTTAATTTTAATATAAAATGTCGCTTCATTAGTCAGTTGTAACTAGCTAACTTATGTGTATAACGCTACTTTACCTTGTGTTACTTTTATGATGTCTGTGGTCTGAAAACCATGCTGATAATGGCTAGCTAGCTAGCCAGCTAGCTACTTCAGTTCATACAAGTGTACTGGCACGGAATAACCTCAAAGCCCAGTTCAGATACATAAGATGAGACACGATGCTGCGGTTTGTTTGATCTGAATGGTCTATTTTTAGAACATCTCACGTTGTTGGCTGGAGTACTCAAGATTCAACATGTTAACTTTAGCCAAAGTCTTGCGACGAGACGTTTCTATTTAGCCATTCAAAGAACAGTACGCAAACATTCTATTTAAGCAGCTAGTTAGCTAACCAAGCAGAGACCCAGACTAGCTATTTGCTGTACATAGCTAGTCTGGCATGCTGATATTTCTGACAAGTCAAAAACTCTAGCCTGTTTCTGATGTATGTATTTCATGACACATATTTGCTACAATAAGTGGCATCTTTGTTTCAAAGTTTCATCACYGAATTATAAAGCGTCACTGTTTACCGTGGAAACGTTCTCAACTGCACATCTCGTGTTCTTGATCTGAATGCCCCATCTTTAGACAGCTGTTGTACAACACAACAAGCTAGTTTTACCTCTGATCTAGGTCAGAGATGGTCAACTACAATCCTCGGGGGCTTGATTGGTGACACACTTCTGCCCCACCCCCAACTAACACATGACTTCAATAATCATGGTATTGTAACATCCTGATCAGAGTTATTATGTGTTTTGCTTGTTTAGTGTTGGTCAGGACGTGAGCTGGGTGGGAATTCTATGTTGTGTGTCTAGTTTGTCTGTTTCTATGTCCAGCCTAATATGGTTCTCAATCAGAGGCAGATGGTAATCGTTGTCCCTGATTGAGAATCATATATAGGAGGCTTGTTTTGTGTTGGGATTTTGTGGGTGTTTGTTTCCTGTCTCTGTGATTGTCTGCACCAGATAGGTCTGTCTCGGTTTTTGCACATTTGTTATTTTGTATTGTTGTTTGTAGTGTTTCACTTGTTCTTTATTAAACATGTTTAACACTAGCCGCGCTGCACTTTGGTCCTCTCCTTCACCCCTGGAAGAAAACCGTTACAGGTATTCCATTTAATCAAGTGTGATATTATTTTATCTTTCAGCAGCTCTACAATAACATGTTTTGAAGGTGAAGTATCTATGCATTGAAAAGTGCAAAGTACTACACCAACGTCCCAGAACTTCAAAGAGCAGTGTTTAGAAGACTGGGGTCTCAATTGGAGCTACCAAGGAGAATGATCCTGAGATCAGAAGACCCAGGACTCCCTGAAGTGGAACCACCAATGCCACCACCAATAACAGTTTACATAACAAGCGTTAACCTGTTATGTAAACATACTTGGTAAAAAATACAGGGAATATTGCAGTGGTGAAATGACAGTATTGTAAGGTGCAGAAGTCTTCCCTGCAATTCATGCAGGTGCACCAGCGAGGTTGTCCTTAGTCCCTGAGATACAGTAGCTCTCCGGTACTCCTTGATGTCAAAAATCACTCCAGGTAGACGGGAAGTGGCCAGCTCCAGTACCTCCCCTTTCTTCAAAGAACAGCTCTTACAATTTAGCCTGTAATGATAAGAAAAAAAGCAACATGAAATTACAGAATGCAGTCAAATGTTGTGTGATATGATTATAATGTTGTGAAACAGGTAAACAGTACCACAGGTGAAAGGTTTTTACTAACCTTCATCTCAGCCAGCCTCTCTTCTTAAAGTCGGGCAGCCATTTCAAGGTGTTCCTGTCCAATTCTTCCTGCAGCCCTGCCTGTGCTCCTGGACGGTCTGTGGCTCTTCAAAACTGGAATCCTACTGAAAACATTCGGACATCAGATTTGCCATCAATGCTCCTTATAGGACACATCACTGCACTCTATACTCATCTGTTAACTGGTCCTCTCTGTATACCCTTCGCAAGACCCACTGGTTCATGCTTATGTATAAAACCCTCTTAGGCCTCACTCCCCCCTATCTGAGATACCTACTGCAGCCCTCATCCTCTACATACAACACCCATTCTGCCATTCACATTCTGTTAAAGGTCCCCAAAGCACACACATTCCTGGGTCGCTCCTCTTTTTTGACAACTTTTACTTTTACTTCCTGTTAAGGCAAGGGCTGATTTCAAGGTTTTACTGTTAACCTACAAAGTGTTACATGGGCTTGCTCCTACCTATCTTTCCGAGTTGGTCCTGCTGTACATACCTACACGTACGCTACGGTCACAAGACGCAGGCCTCCTAATTGTCCCTAGAATTTCTAAGCAAACAGCTAGAGGCAGGGCTTTCTCCTATAGATCTCAATTTTTATGGAATGGTCTGCCTACCCATGTGAGAGACGCAGACTCGGTCTCAACCTTTAAGTCTTTACTGAAGACTTATCTCTTCAGTGGGTCATATGATTGAGTGTAAGTCTGGCCAGGAGTGTGAAGGGAACGGAAAGGTCTTGGAGCAACGAACCGCCCTTGCTGTCTCTGCTGGGCGTTCCTCTCTCCACTGGGATTCTCTGCCTCTAACCTATTACAGGGCTGAGTCACTGGCTTACTGGTGCTCTTCTCGTCGTCCCTAGGAGGGGTGCGTCACTTGAGTGGATTGAGTCTGAGCTGCTGTATCTTCTGTCTGGTTGGCGCCCCTTGGTTTGTGCCGTGGCGGAGATCTTTGTGGCTATACTTGGCCTTGTCTCAGGATGGTAAGTTGGTGGTTGAAGATATCCCTCTAGTGGTGTGGGGGCTGTGCTTTGGCAAAGTGGGTGGGGTTATATCCTTCCTGTTTGGCCCTGTCCGGGGGTATATCAGATGGGGCCACAGTGTCTCCTGACCCTCCTGTCTCAGCTCCAGTATTATGCTGCAGTAGTTTATGTGTTGGGGGGCTAGGGTCAGTTTGTTATATTCTGGAGTACTTCTCCTGTCTTATCCGGTGTCCTGTGTGAATTTAAGTATGCTCTCTCTCTTTCTCTCTTCTCTTTCTTTCTCTCTCTCGGATGACTGAGCCCTAGGACCATGCCTCAGGACTACTGGCATGATGACTCCTTGCTGTCCCAGTCCACCTGGCCGTGCTGCTGCTCCAGTTTCAACTGTTCTGCCTGCGGCTATGGAACCCTGACCTGTTCACGCGACGTGCTGCCTGTCCCAGACCTGCTGTTTTCAACTCTCTAGAGAACGCAGGAGCAGTAGAGATACTCTTAATGATCGGCTATGAAAAGGGCAACTAACATTTACTCCTGAGGTGCTGACTTGCTGCACCCTCGACAACTACTGTGATTATTATTATTTGACCATGCTGGTCATTTATGACACTTTGAACATCTTGGCCATGTTCTGTTATAATCTCCACCCGGCACAGCCAGAAGAGGACTGGCCACCCCTCATAGCCTGGTTCCTCTCTAGGTTTCTTCCTAGGTTTTGGCCTTTCTAGGGAGTTTTTTCTAGCACCGTGCTTCTACAACCTGCATTGCTTGCTGTTTGGGTTTTAGGCTGGGTTTGTTCAGCACTTTGAGATATCAGCTGATGTACAAAGGGCTATATAAATAAATTTGATTTGATTTGATGACTTCACTACATTCCTAAAGAATATATGTACATTTCCCTGACACACAAAGTACTCGTTACATTTTGACGGGAAAATGGTCCAATTCACACACTTATCAGAACGACCTCTGGTCATCTTCCTACTGCCTCTGATCTGGCGGACTCACTGAACACAAATGCTTCTTTTGTAAATTATGTCTGGTGTTGGAGCGTGCCCCTGGCTATCCGTCAATAAAAAAAAAAATACTTTGTGCATCTGGTTTGCTTAACTTTTACTTGGTACTCATCCCGGATCCGGGGCACCCCCACAGTAAAAAAGCTGACTAGCATAAGCTAGCATAGCGTCACAAGTAAATACAAGCATCTAAATATCATTAAATCACAAGTCCAGACACCAGATGAAAGATACAGATCTTGTGAATCCAGCCATCATTTCTGATTTTTAAAATGTTTTACAGGAAGACACAATATGTAAATCTATTAGCTAACACGTTAGCAAAAGACACCACTTTTTTTACTCCACCAGTTTTCTTTACTCCATCAGTAGCTATCACTAATTCGACTAAATAAAGATATATATAGCCACACTACCAAGAAACAACTTCATAAGATGACAGTCTGATAACATATTTATGGTATAGGATATGTTTTTTTAGAAAAATGTGCATTTTTCAGGTATAATCACAGTTTGTACATTGCAGCTGCAATCTGAAATAGCGTTGGAACGAGCCGGAATAATTACAGAGACCGACGTCAATTACCAAAATACTCATCCTAAAACATTTCTGAAAAATACACAGCCTACAGCAATTGAAAGACAAAGATCTTGTGAATCCAGACAATATTTCAGATTTTCTAAGTGTTTTTACAAGCGAAACACAATATATCTGTTATATTAGCATACCACTGAGCTAACATCACACCAGCATTAAATCAAGGCAAAAGGGGCGTAACGTTATCGCCACCAATATATAAATTTTTTCACTAACCTTCCAGAATTCTTCAGATGACAGTCCTGTAACTCATATTACACACAATGCATATAGAGTTTGTTCGAAAATGTGCATATTTAGCATCACAAATCGTGGTTATGCAATGTAATCTGTCAAAACATGGCATGCATTCGGGCCCGCGCCATCTTGGAAAGGCACCTATGTTTACGATTATTTATCGATTAGATTGACTAAAAAATACATAGGTTGGACAGCTAATGAAAGATGCATTGGTTATTAATGCAACCGCTGATTTAGATTTTAAAAAATTTACTGTTACTAGACATACATTGTGAGTTACAGCCAGACTAGTGCCGCAAAAAAATGGCTGACAACTGCGTTTACATTTTTCCACATACACATACGTAATAAAATCCATAAATAACTCTTACTTTTGGACGAGCTTCCATCAGTATCTTGGGCAATGTGTCCTTTTCCAAAAGAATCGTTGCTTTGTTGTAAAACGACCTCCTCAACTTCGGAACTAGCAGCTAACGATAGCTACACGGCACACACATGCCCAAATCCTCAAACGCAATACTAAGGAAATTCAGAAAAATAGCAATATACTCGCATAAACTGATATAAATCGGTTTCAAATAACTTCGTTATGATGTTTCTAACACCTATATCGAATTAAATCACAGACGGATATATCTTTGATCAATAACGAGAGCTTTTGAGCATAGATTCTGATGTCCTCCCTTGCGTCCTGGCAAGCGTCGAAAAGAAGGGACATCTCACTCCATTCCCTTTTATAAACTCTGACAAACACGTAGAGACACCATTCCACTTCTCATTGGTTACTGACATCCAGGGGAAGGCGGGTGCAGTTCATTTCAAGCCATAGGGCACACACAGAGTTTTAAGCTGATCCGAGATCAGAGACTATTTTTCAGAGCTTCGCATGTCCTGTCATGAGTTTCGCTGTAGAAAGAGTTCTGGTTCACCCACAGACATAATTCAAACGGTTTTAGAAACTAGAGATTGTTTTCTATCCAATAGTAATAATAATATGCATATTGTACGAGCAAGAATTGAGTACGAGGCAGTTTAATTTGGAAATGTAAAAAAATAAATAATGCTAACAGCTCCCCCTATTGACAAAAAGTTTAATATAAGGAATTTCAAATGGTTTATACTTTTACTTTTGATACTTAAGTACATTTTAGGAATTCCATTTACTTTTGATACATAAGTGTATTTAAAACCAAATACTTTTAGACTTTTACTCAAGTAGTACTTTACTGGGTGACTTTCACTTTTACTTGAGTAATTTTCTAAGGTAACTTTACTCAAGTATGACAATTGAGTACTTTTTCCACCACTGACACTTCTACAATCCATACACAACATCTTCATAGCCATAGCTCTCGAGAATGAAGGGGCCATCCCAGTAATGTTAATAGTTAGTCAGAGAAGGGCAAAGGACTTGCCAAAACTACAATTATTTTCCTTGAATGCAGAGCTATGATGGTCAAAATGCATTATTCAATAAAAAATGTTATGTACTAAAGCTATAGTCATATTGTTATCTTGTACCAGGCAGAGAAATTAACGTTAGCTATTATTAACCATGGAGCTAACATAAACTCACGTAAACTCGTACATCGCCTTGGTCCATACAATTGCCCTTATTTTAGCGCCCCAAACACGTAATACTTCCAGATCAACTGTAATGTCAATACCATTGTAAAGCACCATTTCTCCCCTTTCCAACATAATCAATGACATGACCTAAACGCTGCCCATTTCTGCATAATTCAAGCAGGCAATGAGCCCCGTCGGTCTTTTTAAAAATGGCGGATGGGGAAGCGAAACTAATGCATGATAGTGAGGAGAGATGTTGTGTGGGAAAATTGCTTTTTTTCACTCAATCTGTCCAACTTATCAACTTATCGCCTCTAAAATGTAAATAAAACACTATAAAGAGTTTATAAAATGTGTCATTACATACCTATTTGAAGGTTTGTGTCGAATTTGAATCGGGTTTTTAGGGCGGTGCTAAAGTGATCTTAGAAGTAAACAGCGGCTTTGAGAATGATGATCGCATGCAATGATGACGCAAAAAATGACTAGGTATCCCCCCCCTTACCCCCGTCACTGTCCATTTCTTGTTTTTATACGATTAGAGAAGTGCTACACCTGGTGGAGAGAGATTGTAAGACAGAAATAGTTGCTTTATGCGTGCTGTACGTTACGACATGACACGTCACGATGTAACGGAGGGTCCGGTATTTTAATTTTTTTTCCAATACTATAGAGCCATTACCATGTCGAACAACTCTTGAATAAAAACCTAGTTCACACCCCCAATTTTGAAGTCAACACAGTCCCTACAGTCCCATTAGTTTTCTTTGTAGCCTTGTTTGAATGTTGCGGTTACGCACATTTGTATGGAATGGGGTGAGTTTACGTTAGCTAAGTAAGCTACCTACCTTGACATTACTAAAGTTAGCAACCTTTCAGCCTGACAACATGAATATTATAACGTGTATAAACATTGTAGCACCAGTTCTGAAGACATTGTTTCTCAAATGGAATGAGTTATCTTCAATCTTGTCCATAACTGTAATGGCATCGACATCCGGTCTCAAATGTCCCGACTCCCTTAGGTTGTCACTAGTTACCACAGCCACAAAGTAAAATTGTTTCCACTTGATAACACAGCCACAAAGTCTCAGAGCAGATATTGATGCTACCAGTGATGCCAATTTAGCAATTTTGTTGCTAGATTTAGCTACTTTTCAGAGTACCCTAGCAACTTTAGCACCAGGCAACAAATTTAGCTACTTTTTAAAATGTATTTTGAACTTTTAGCAACTTTTGAAAAGTGACTCAAACGCTAAAATGCATTTCCCCTCTAAATGACACACAACCGATTTTCTCTGTCACACACTCAGTCACAACACACGTGCCTGGCTGCAAAAGTGCATTGTGAGTGACGTCAGCAGCAGGCGCTCAGCTCATGCACAGGCAGCAGCAGGCCAGCAGCAATTTTAGCAAATTGCAATCATTGTTGGCTGACTAGGGAAGTGAACATAGTTGGAGATAGTTGGTCGCAAATGTTTGATCTTGAACAGAACTTCAATCAACATCAACATCAATCAACATGTCTCAATCAAAATTGTACAGCCAGAAATACAGAAAAGAGTGGGAGTCTGTACCTGAATTTAAAGAGTGGCTGAAGCCAGTAATTGGGGATGATTGACGGGCATACTGTGCATACTGCAAATCAGATATGCTTGCAAAAATGTATGACATCAAAAAACATTGTGCTACAGCAAAGCTAGAAAGAATACTGCATTCTTGCCTGAAGGGTCTTCAAACATTTTTTTGTACATGCATCTATCATGCCGCGTGTCAACATTGCAGGCTGCTGGTGGTGGTGTGGGGTGTGTTTTCATGGCACACATTAGGCCCTTTGATAAAAGTGGAGCAATGTTTAAATGCCACAGGATATCTGTACATCATTGCCAATCAGGCGCATCCCTAAATGGCAGGAGTTTATTAATCTGCAAATCATTTTTTTCAGCAGGGTAATGCCCCATGCCACAAGGCTAGGATTGTCCAGGAATGGTTAACTGAACATGACGATGAATTTAGRTTACTGCAGTGGCCTGCCCAGTCACCAGATCTCAATCCAATTGAGCATCTTTGGGATGAGATGGAACGAGCTATTTGGAGTAGAGATCCATTACCAGCCAACATGACACAACTGTGAGAAGCATATGAGTCAACATGGGCCAGCATCCCTGTTGAAGACTTTCGACGCTATGTATTCATCGGACGCTAAGTCCGATGAATTAAGGCTGTTCTGAGGGGAAAAGGGGATGCAATTCAATATTTACAGTAGAAGCTGTTCCAAATGTTTTCCACATTCAGTGTGTGTGTGTGTATATACACTGCTCAAAAAAATAAAGGGAACACTTAAACCACACAATGTAACTCCAAGTCAATCACACTTCTGTGAAATCAAACTGTCCACTTAGGAAGCAACACTGATTGACAATAAATTTCACATGCTGTTGTGCAAATGGAATAGGACAAAAAGGTGGAAATTATAGGCAATTAGCAAGACACCCCAATAAAGGAGTGGTTCTGCAGGTGGTGACCACAGACCACTTCTCAGTTCCTATGCTTCCTGGCTGATGTTTTGGTCAATTTTGAATGCTGGCGGTGCTTTCACTCTAGTGGTAGCATGAGACGGAGTCTACAACCCACACAAGTGGCTCAGGTAGTGCAGCTCATCCAGGATGGCACATCAATGCAGCTGTGGCAAGATGGTTTGCTGTGTCTGTCAGCGTGTGTCCAGAGCATGGAGGCGCTACCAGGAGACAGGCCAGTACATCAGGAGACGTGGAGGAGGCCGTAGGAGGGCAACAACCCAGCAGCAGGACCGCTACCTCCGCCTTTGTGCAAGGAGGAGCAGGAGGAGCACTGCCCGAGCCCTGCAAAATGACCTCCAGCAGGCCACAAATGTGCAATGTGTCTGCTCAAACGGTCAGAAACAGACTCCATGAGGGTGGTATGAGGGGCCCGACGTCCACAGGTGGGGGTTGTGCTTACAGCCTAACACCGTGCAGGACGTTTGGCATTTGCCAGAGAACACCACGATTGGCAAATTCGCCACTGGCGCCCTGTGCTCTTCACAGATGAAAGCAGGTTTCACACTGAGCACATGTGACAGACGTGACATTCTGGAGACGCCGTGGAAACGTTCTGCTGCCTGCAACATCCTCCAGCATGACGTTTGGCGTGGGTCAGTCATGATGTGGGTGGCATTTCTTTGGGGGGCCGCACAGCCCTCCATGGGCTCGCCAGAGGTAGCCTGACTGCCATATAGGTACCGAGATGAGATCCTCAGACCCCTTTGTGAGACCATATGCTGGTGCGTTGGCCCTGGGTTCCTCCTAATGAGACAATGCTAGACCTCATGTGGCTGATGTTGTGTCAGCAGTTCCTGCAAGAGGAAGGCATTGATGCTATGGACTGGCCCGCCCGTCCCCAGACCTGAATCTATTGAGCACCATTTTTTTTTTTTTTTTTTTTTTTTTTTTTTTTTCTGGGACCATCATGTCTCGCTCCACCACCAACGCCACGTTGCACCACAGACTGTCCAGGAGTTGGCGGATGCTTTAGTCCAGGTCTGGGAGGAGATCCCTCAGGAGATCATCCGCCACCTCATCAGGAGCATCATACAGGCACGTGGAGGCCACACACATTACTGAGCCTCATTTTGACTTGTTTTAAGGACATTACATCAACGTTGGATCAGCCTGTAGTGTGGTTTTCCACTTTAATTTTGAGTGTGACTCCAAATCCAGACCTCAATGGGTTGATAAATTTGATTTCCATTGATAATTGTTTTGTGATTTTGTTGTCAGCACATTCAACTATGTAAAGAAAAAAGTATTTAATAAGAATATTTCATTCATTCAGATCTAGGATGTGTTATTTTAGTGTTCCCTTTATTTTTTTGAGCAGTATATATAAATATATATATATACTAAGGATCGGACCCTTTTTTTCAATTTTCGCCTAAAATGACATACCCAATTCTTACTGCCTGTAGCTCAGGCCCTGAAGCAAGGATATGCATATTCTTGATAACATTTGAATGGAAACACTTTGAAGGTTGTGGAAATGTGAAAGGAATGTAGGAGAATATAACACATTCGATCTGGTAAAAGATAATACGGGGATTATTTTTTTCCCCCATCATCTTTGAAATGTAAGATAAAGGCAATAATGTATTATTCCAGCCCAGGTGCAATTTAGATTTTGGCCACTAGATGGCAGCAGTGTATGTGCAAAGTTTTAGACTGATCCAATGAACCATTGCATTTKTGTTCCATATTCTGTATTAAGACTGCCCAAATGTGCCTAATTTGTTTATTAATATATTTTCAAGTTCGAAATTGTGCACTCTCCTCAAACAATAGATGGTATTATTTCACTGTAATATTGTAAATTGCACAGTGCAGTGAGATTAACAATAATTTAAGCTTTCTGCCAATATCAGATATGTCTATGTCCAGGGGAATTTTCTTGTTACTTACGCGCTCATGCTAATCGCATTAACCTGGGTTAGCTCAACCGTCGCATGGGGGACCCACCGATCCTGATAAGTTTTTAGCTGCACCTCAGATTGCAGCCCAAATAAATGCTTCACAGAGTTCAAGTAACAGACACATCTCAACATCAACTGTTCAGACTGCGTGAATCAGGCCTTCATGGTCGAATTGAAGACTACTGAAGGACACCAATAATAAGAAGAGACTTGCTTGGGTCAAGCTACACGAGCAATGGACATTAGACCGGTGGAAATCTTTCKTTTTTTTGGTTCCAACCACCGTGTCTTTGTGAGACGCAGAGTAGGTGAAGGGATGATCTCTGCATGTGTGGTTCCCACATGAATCTTGAAAAAGGAGGTGTGATGGTGTTTGGGTGTTTGCTGGTGACGCTGTCAGTGATTTATTTAGAATTCAAGGAACACTTAACCAGCATGGCTACCACAGCGTTCTGCAGAGATTCACCATCCCATCTGGTTTGCGCTTAGTGGGACTATCATTTGGTTTTCAACAGGACAATGACCCAAAACACACATCCAGGCCGTGTAAGGGCTATTTGACCAAGAAGAAGAGCTGCATCAGATGACCTGGCCTCAACAATCACCCGACCTCAACCCAATTGAGATGGTTTGGAATGAGATGGACCGATGAGTGAAGGAAAAGCAGCCAACAAGTGCTCAGCATACGTGGTAACTCCTTCAAGACTGTTGGAAAAGCATTCCTCATGAATATGGTTGAGAGAATGCCAATAGTGTGCAAAGCTGTCTTCAAGGCAAAGGGTGGCTACTTTGACATTTGTAACACTTTTTGGTTACTACATGATTCCATATGTGTTATTTTATAGTTTTGATGCCTTCACTATTAGTCTACATTGTAGAAAATAGTAGAAATATAGAAAAACCCTTGAATGAGTAGGTGTGTCCAAACTTTTGACTGGTAAGGTATATATGTATATACACTACCGTTCAAAAGTTTGAGGTCACTTTGAAATGTCCTTGTTTTTGAAAGAAAAGCTAATTTTATTGTCCATTGAAATAACATCAAATTGATCAGAAATAGAATGTAGACATTGTTAATGTTGTAAATTACTATTGTAGCTGGAAACAGCAGATTTTTTATGGAATATCTACGTAGGCGTACAGAGGCCCATTATCAGCAACCATCACTCCTGTGTTCCAATGGCACGTTGTGTTAGCTAATCCAAGTTTATAATTTTAAAAGGCTAATTGATCATTAGAAAACACTTTTGCAATTATGTTAGCATAACTGTCTGATTAAAGAAGCAATAAAACTGGCCTTTAACCTAGTTGACTATCTGGAGCATCAGCATTTGTGGGTTCGATTACAGGCTCAAAATGGTCAGAAACAAAGAACTTTCTTCTGAAACTCGTCAGTCTATTCTTGTTCTGAGAAATGAAGGCTATTCCATGTGAGAAATTGCAAAGAAACGGAAGATCTCATACAATGCTGTGAACTACTCCCTTCACAGAACAGCGCAAACTGTCTCTAACCAGAATAGAAAGAGGAGTGGGAGGCCCCGGTGCACAACTGAGRATGAGGACAAGTACATTAGAGTGTCTAGTTTGCGAAACAGACGCCTCACAAGTCCTCAACTGGCAGCTTCATTAGATTTTGCCCGCAAAACACCAGTCTCAACGTCAACAGTGAAGAGGCGACTCCGGGATGCTGGCCTTCTAGGCAGAGTTCCACTGTCCAGTGTCTGTGGTCTTTTGCCCATCTTAATATTTTATTTTTATTGGCCAGTCTGAGATATGGCTTTTTCTTTGCAACTCTGCCTAGAAGGCCAGAGAGAGTATACCCAGACAACGCGGTTCTATGGTTTTCTGCTCTTCTCTCAGTTCTACGCCCATTACCACCACCACAGCCATTCATTCCTAGCCGGGTGGAGACATTTGATCCCTTGGCTACACAGGATCACATTTTGGATCAAAAAGAGATAGTGGAGAGATGGCAGACAGACGAGGCAGGCAGATGTTAAGGATGTTAAAGGTGTGTAATGTACTGTACGTGCATGGTTAATAAGAATAGTGTTTCGATTCTGTTTGAGGATGGGGTTTGATGGTACAGTATAAAGGGGGTAAAGCACTTAGCTCTGGATACATTGTGTTGTGATGACTGTTGGTATTCACTCAACCTGCTGATTTACTCTAATTGRCATGGATCAGCAGGTGTGTGTCTAACAGTGGAGGTTTGATGAACCATGCTAGCGTTATGAGTAACCTTGTCTGATGCCTGCACAGCAAATTGGCCAGTGTTACCTAGTGCTGATTTTCCAATGAACAATTTAGTCAGGTGCTTAACACTCATTGGCAAAAAAATAACCCCAGTGTTGATGTTAATAACCACACTGTAAACATGTCTTGTTGTTTTTACTGTAACTTACTGGCAGCCAGTTATCTGTAAGAAAAAAAGATACTGTAAAAGAAGTTATAGTATGTTACCGTAAAACTATTTTATGGTATCCGGTACTGTTACTGTAATTGATTTATGGTACCAATAATGCTACTGTAGTCATTTTACAGTAACAAATACTCTTACTGTAATGTTTGGTACCGTTGTTTTATGATAATTTACAGGTAACTGCACTGTTAAAATGCACTGTAATTTACGGTACACTACCGGCTACTGGATGCTGTGCAAATACGGTAAATATATAATAAGTTAGTGTTAAATTAAGGTGTTTTTACTGTTTSCTAATTAATTGGGACTACACCTCACTTAGGATCTTAACTCACAACCTATTGGTTGGTAACTACTTGATTTTCCTTTTGTGCCACCAGGAAAAATAAAGTATATGGGTCTTTCTATAAACCTTAAGACAACTTGTTACAGCTGCTGATATGTGACAATAATCTGCTAAATTTTTTCATTAAGATATAAACTATAGATATAGCCCTTTATCATGGTTGGTGTTTTGACGGATTTGTCRAAAATCGTTTGATATAAAACATTACTTTTCTGTCCTTGCATTCATTTATGGCAGTGTAAGTTGTTGTTATATCATATATTAAGCATTCATCAGTTAAATTAGACATTGAACTTGAACCCTGTAAGAATCCTGGACCTAGTTATCAGAATTTTTTTGTATAGAGATCTCAGAAATGCAGTGTAACTACATAGCATTTCGTGTTGCCTTCTATAACGGGGTGAAAGCAGTTTTCATGGGCACACAAATCCAAAATAAAGTTTGCATTGCAAAATGGAATGCTTTCAAACGAAAGAAGCACCTTGCCTTGATACTTAAAACCTAAATCGATACATTAATGTGATTCTTCAATAATTATGCATAATACTTGTTGGATGCGCATTTGGTGTCCAGCTGATTAGTTACGCCATGATATTTTCACACATAATCATCTGATCCAGGAAATAATTTTCCGAATGACAGTCAAGGGACAAACAGCTGTTGTGATAGTGTAGCCCCTCGATTCTTGACTGTCACTACTTTGCAGGACTGATACGCACACACAAAGTATCATCGGGTTCAGGCGAGTGCCCTTTTTATTGTAGTCTTGCAAGTTAGAATCAGATGATCATGAATTTACATTCCTCCAGCTGTGTCTTCGCCATAATCATAGTATCCAAGATGGCGTAGCAGTGTAGACGGACGTGTTTGTTTAGTCCTCCTCTCGTGTACATTCGTATTTTTCGTATTTCTTGTATATATATWAAAAAAAYAAGAAATCTATCTCTTTTCGATTTTTAATTCGATTATACCTTCCGGTAACCTACCTCACCCAATGTGATACGGAATCGCTATTATTTTTTAACTTCGGAACACATTCAAGAACCCTCAGTAGCTAACCAGCTAATCAGCTACAAGCTATTTAGCCATTTTTAGCCGCTGCTAGCAGCTTTTACCTTCTGCACAGACACCAGCCCTGTTATTAGCCTGGATATTACTCACCAATTTACCAGCATCGGACTGTCTCTCGACAACAACGCCGGATTCCTGCCGTAATCCCTGAGCCACTACTTCTGATCCTCACAGCTAGCTTGCAGCTAGCGCAGCTAGCGCCACTGCCACGAAGCTAGCACCAGTTAGCAAACACAATTCTACAATCACAACCTCTCTTTCGCCATCGCCATCCGGCTTGGATTCTCTGTCGACACGACCACGTCTGGTCTGCAGACGAATACCCCATCCTACACAACAACACAATGTGTGAAGGGAATAAGAATATGTAATAAAGATATATCGGATTGAGTGTGGTAAGAACGGCATCGGCAGATGTAGATGGTATAGAGTAGCGGTAATATACATATGAGTGAGTCTTGTAGGGTCTGTAAACATAACGTGGCTAGTTTTAAAGTGGCTAGTGGGGTACATGTATTGCATAAGATGGAAGATGCAGTAGATGATTATAGAGTACAGTAATATACATATGCAGATGGGTATGTAGGGTATGGTAAACATTGTATTAAGTGGCATTGCTTAAAGTGCTAGCGGTATCAGTTTTTACATAATTTTCCATCAATTCCATTTTTAAGTGCTGGAGTTGAGTCAGTATGTTGGCAAGACGGGCTAATGTTAGTGGTGGTGTTTTAACACAGTCTGATGCTTCGATTGCAGCTCGATACGAGTGTTCATTTAATCACTCAGTAAACTCGTTACCGGTCCTGCTTTTGTGCTACTAGTAAATCTCGTCATCGAAGAACTCGCAGTAACCTGGCTCTTCTGGAGCACTCGGTGGCCTTGGGTAGGTGTTGGTTTTGCTTCGCGTACTTCCGACTGTGGATCGTTTCTGTTGCTTACGCTGGTTGGGTCGGGGGTGAGGTTAACTAGTAAGGTGTTTGAGAGGGCAGAGATAGTCTCTGCGCCTGGTGATGCGTTCTGCAGACCTCACTAGCCGCTCTCGAGAGAGCTTACGCGTCTGTTGAAGGAGGAGCAGACACTGCGCGGCCACACAGGTGGTACCACCGCGCTCTCGGCTGGGTTAACTCATGCCCGCACTCGTTAGGACGATGCTCTCGGTTGGTGCATCTGTCACCGAAACGTGATTGTGCAGTGGGCTCTCTATAGGTGACGCCAAACGGCCCTGACAACTCTGTACTTTAATCCAGACATACGTCTTGTAGGGCGTCTGGACATGGAGGACACCTGTGCTACGCCTTCTTCACAAGCTGTTCGTTGGTGGAGCTTGGAACCATTCACAAGTTGTTTTGTGTAGGCGTGATGTGTACCACCTTGGATACACGGGAATTAACAAAACATATTTACCAACCGTACTCCGAAGTACTACGGAGCCTACAGGGAGGAGGTGAGGGCCCTCGGAGTGTGGTGTCAGGAATAAACCTCATACTCAACGTCAACAACAAAAAGGAGATGATTGTGGACTTCAGGAAACAGCAGAGGGAGCACCCCCTATCCACATCGACGGGTCAGTAGTGGAGAAGGTGGAAAGTTTTAAGTTCCTCGGTGTACACATCACGGACAAACTGAATTGGTCCACCCACACAGACAGCGTTGTGAAGAGGCGCAGCACGCGCTCTTCAACCTCAGGAGGCTGAAGAAATTCGGCTTGTCACCAAAAGCACTCACAAACTTCTACAGATGCACAATCGAGAGCATCCTGTCGGGCTGTATCACCGCCTGGTACGGCAACTGCTCCGCCAACAACGTAAGGCTCTCCAGAGGGTAGTGAGGTCTGCAGAACGCATCACCAGGGGCAAACTACTGCCCTCCAGGACACCTAACCACCCGATGTCACAGGAAGGCCATAAAGATCATCAGGACAACAACCACCCAAGCCACCCATCCAGAAGGCGAGGTCAGTACAGGTGCATCAAAGCAGGGACCGAGAGACTGAAAAACAGTTTCTATCTCAAGGCCATCAGACTGTTAAACCAGCACCACTAACATTTAGCGGCCGCTGCCAACATACTGACTCAACTCAGCCACTTTAAAAATGGGAATTGATGGAAATTATGTAAAATGTACACTAGCCACTTTAAGCAATGCACTTAATACAATGTTTACATACCCTACATTACCCATCTCATATGTATATACTGTACTCTATATCATCTACTGCATCTTGCCATCTTTATGCAATACATGTACCACTAGCCACTTTAAACTATGCCACTTTATGTTTACATACCCTACAGTACTCATCTCATATGTATATACCGTACTCTATACCATCTACTGCATCTGCCATGCCGTTCTGTACCACACTCATCCATATATCTTTATGTACATATTCTTTATCCTTCACACTTGTGTGTGTGTGTAAGGTAGTAGCGTGGAATTGTTAGGTTAGATTACTGTTGGTTATTACTGCATTGTCGGAACTAGAAGCACAAGCATTTCGCTACACTCGCATTAACATCTGCTAACCATGTGTATGTGACTAATAAAATTTGATTTGATTTGATTTGATTTGATTTGACTTGCAACTATGATCATCTGATGATTTTATCACT
>NC_036840.1:14703134-14731350 GCF_002910315.2 Salvelinus sp. IW2-2015 | reverse complement strand
ATGCTGTGCCCTAACCGGCTCCGTCTGAGCAGAACCCCCCGTCTGAGCAGACCACCCCCGGGCAACTAACTTTAAACATTGCGTGCTAGCTTAGTGGCGGCTTCCTGCTCCATCTACGGCTGCCCCTGGACACTATGATCACTTGGCTACATAGCTGATGCCTGCCGGACTGTCCATTAATTCACGGTACTCCATTCTGTTTATTTGTGTTTTATCTGTCGCTCTGTGTTTTAACTCAGGCTCTGTGTGTAGTCAATCCGACCCTCTCTGCCTAGTCGTCGCCATTTTTACCTGCTGTTGCTGGTTAGCTGACTAGCTGCTGTTATCTCACTGTTGTTTTAGCTAGTTCTCCCATCAAGAACTGCAATCACTTTATGCCTTACTGTATGTCTTCTCAAATATCAATATTCCAGTGTTAATCTGCTAAATTGTAATTATTCGATTTATTGCCTACCTCCTCATGCCTTTTGCACACATTGTATATAGATTCTCTTTTTTTCTACCATGTTATTGACTTGTTTATTGTTTACTCCATGTGTAACTCTGTGTTGTTGTCTGTTCACACTGCTATGCTTTATCTTGGCCAGGTCGCAGTTGCAAATGAGAACTTGTTCTCAACTAGCCTACCTGGTTAAATAAAGGTGAAATAAAAATAAAAAAATAAATTAAAGGGCAAATATGGCTATAGAATAATTTCAAAGAATAAATATCACGAGAACTCATATTGTTATTTTACGATATCCTGAACCAAAACTCAAAATAGGAGTACAACAACCAGCTAGCTTCAGAGATAGCGTTATAAAAATACATTTTCAACACAGTAAATAAATAACAACATACCTGGCAATAAAGCAGTGTTCAAGTTAATCAGCCGATTAGGAATTTACATTCATCCAGTTCCTATACATTAGAATATAATACAGTCACAACTTTGCCTTGACCGTTCGTGGTAACGTTAGCCATTACACGCCGAATTAGCTAGCAAAGTAAACACTCATAACGTTCATTTAGCGCCAAGTAGTTAGCTAGCATCACGACACAAAATACATCAAGAGAGTGAGGTATTAAAATATATTTGATAGTCAGATCTTCACATGCTTTGATTCATATACATTCATAAGGCACTTTGTACAGTTAGACTAGACTTGTTAGACTAGACTTGTATGAGGATTATGACAAGTTATTTCACAAAAAGGAGCGGACCWCAACTTTATACGTAGCATCTTCGCAATAATCATAAATGAAAGGAAACTAAAATATGTCTGCAACGGTGAACGTGACACCAGACCAATACCAGTTTATACCAGGAAAGGAAGAAAGAACAATGCATAAAAGCCTTAAAACCTCTTGGTTGCCAGCAATCTGACATTTCCTGCTATGCCACCATATCTGTGAACATAAAAGAGATTGACCACAGATTTATTGGCAAGAAAAGATTTCTACACTTTACTAAATATCATCAGCATACAGTGCATTCGGAAAGTATTCAGACCATTTGACTTTTTCCACATTTTGTTACGTTACAGCATTATTCTAACATTGATTAAATCGTTTTTTCCCCTCTCATCAGTCTACAAACAATACCCCATAATGACAAGCAAAAACAGGGTTTTTTCATTACAAAAACCCCCAGATATATCACATTTACATAAGTATTCAGACCCTTTACTCAGTACTTTGTTGAAGCACCTTTAGCAGCAATTACAGCCTCGAATCTTCTTGGGTATGACGCTACAAGCTTGGTACACCTGTATTTGGGGAGTTTTTCCCATTATTCTCTGCAGATCCTCTCAAGCTATGTCAGGTTGGAAGGGGAGAGTTGCTGCACAGCTATTTTCAGATTTCTCCAGAGATGTTCGATTGGGTTCAAGTCCGGCATCTGGCTGGGCCACTCAAGGACATTCAGAAACTTGTCCAGAAGCCACTCCTGCATTCCTGCACTCCTGTCTTGGCGGTGTGCTTAGGATTGTTGTCCTGTTGGAAGGTGAACCTTCACCCCAGTTTGAGGTCCTGAGCTCTTTGGAGCAGGTTTTCATCAAAGATCTCTCTGTACGTTGCTCTTTTCATCTTTCCCTCAATCCTGACTAGTCTCCCAGTCCATGCGTTTTTTTTCTCACGGTCTGAGTGTGKTTTATTTGCCTTTTGGCAAACTCCAAATGGGCTGTCATTTGCCTTTTACTGAGTGGCTTTGGTCTGTCCACTCTACCATAAAGGCCTGATTGGTGGAGTGCTGCAGAGATGGTTGTCCTTCTGGAAGGTTCTCCCATTTCCACAGAAGAACTCTGGAGCTCTGTCAAAGGGACCATCGGGTTCTTGGTCACATCCCTGACCAACACCCTTCTCCCCAAATTGCCGGGCGGCCAGCTCTAGAAAGAGTCTTAGTGTTTCCAAACGTCTTCCATTTAAGAATGATGGAGGCCACTGTGTTCTTGGGGACCTTCAATGCTGCAGCCATTTTTGGTACCCTTCCACAGATCTGTGCATCGACACAGTCCTGTCTCGGACCTCTACGGATAATTCCTTCCTCATYGCTTGGTTTTTGCTCTGACATGCACTGTCAACTGTGGGACCTTACATAGACAGATATGTGCATTTCCAAATCATGTCCAATCAATTGAATTTACTGCAGGTGGATGTCAATCAAGTTGTAGAAACATCTCAAGGTTGATCAATGGAAACAGGATGCACCTGAGCTCAATTTCTAGTCTCATAGCAAAGGGTCTAAATACTTTAGCAAATAATTTAGCAAACATTTCTAAAAACCTGTTTTCGCATTGTCATTACGGGGAATTGTGTGTAGATTCCTTAGGTCTTTTTTTATTTAATACATTTTAGAATTAGGCTGTAACGTAACAAAATGTGAAAAAAGCCAAAGGGATCTGAATACTTTCCGAAGGCACTGTATCCAAAGCAGGGCTACAGCAACTTCCAGAGAGGATCAGGCTCCTTCGGCTTTGCGGTGGCAACTCAGGTTTGGGTGTCCTCGGCAGACCGGTGTCGCCGTAACCAAGTGGTCACATATAGTTCTGGATTCCACTGCACAAGAGTAGAGAGGGGGGTGCTTGGAGTTTTATGAACATAAAGGCAGATATGCAATGAATTAGGATTCTTATTGGCAAAAGTGGTCAAGCCTTTGACAGGCCCCCGCAGTGCACACATGTAGCCTATATAGTTTTTCATCATTCTCACCACCAACAGAGAGAAGACAGGGAAGAAACTGTCATTTACCTACCTCTAGGCTGCTATACATATTTATTTGGTTTGTCGTTCTATCGTCTTTCATGGAATTTTAGTGATAATTAAATAGAATTTATTCAGAAATTGTTCTACCAGCTCAAATTGAAGTGATGAAGTGGCCCTCCTCCAAACTCCGGCAGCCTTACATCCCTGGTTGTGGGAAAATACAAATAATAAATGCTGGATATCCCCACTCTGGCTAGATTCCAATAGAAATTACACATCACTATACATGGTCCTGAAAAAACATCAGTTTCAGACCACTATATTAGGGTCAAACTAGCCCCTCAAAATTAGGTTTTATTAAATACTTGAATTGTGTTTAAGAATTTAATTAAAATGATAACATATTTGCTTAGAATCTCACATAAACTCAGCAAAAAGAGAAACGTCCCTTTTTCAGGACTTTGTCTTTCAAAGATAATTCGTAAAAATCCAAATAACATCACAGATCTTCATTGTAAAGGGTTTAAACACTGTTTCTCATGCTTGTTCAATGAACCATAAACAATTAATGAACATGCACCTGTGGAGCGGTCATTAAGACACTAACAGCTTACAGACTGTAGGCAATTAAGGTCACAGTTATGAAAACTTAGGACACTAAAGAGGTCTTTCTACTGACTCTGAAAAACACCAAAATAAAGAGGGTCCCTGCCCAGGGTCCCTGCTAATCTGCGTGACCGTGCCTTAGGCATGCTGCAAGGAGACATGAGGACTGCAGATGTGGCCAGGGCAATACATTGCAAGTGAGACGCCTAAGACAGCGCTACAGGGAGACAGGACGGACAGCTGATCGTCCTCGCAGTGGCAGACCACTTGTAATAACACCTGCACAGGATCGGTACATCCGGACATCACACCTGTGGGACAGGTACAGGATGGCAACAACAACTGCCAAGTTACACCAGGAACGCACAATCAGTGCTCAGAATGTCTGCAATAGGCTGAGAGGCTGGACTGAGGGCTTGTAGGCCTGTTGTAAGTCAGGTCCTCACCAGACATCACCAGCAACAACGTCGCCTATGGGCACAAACCCACCMTCGCTGGACCAGACAGGACTGGCAAAAAGTGCTCTTCACTGATGAGTCGTGGTTTTGTGTCACCAGGGGTGATGGTCGGATTCGCGTTTATCGTCAAAGGAATGAATGTTATACCGAGGCCTGTACTCTGGAGCGGGATCGATTTGGAGGTGGAGGGTCCGTCATGGTCTGGGAAGGTGTGTCACAGCATCATCGGACTGAGCTTGTTGTTATTTGCAGGCAATCTCAACGCTGTGCGTGACAGGGAAGGCATCCTCCTCCCTCATGTGGTACCCTTCCTGCAGGCTCATCCTGACATGACCCTCCAGCATGACAATGCCACCAGCCATACAGCTCGTTCTGTGCGTGATTTCCTGCAAGACAGGAATGTCAGCGTTCTGCCATGGCCAGCGAGAGCCTGATCTCAATCCCATTGAGCACGTCTGGGACCTGTTGGATCGGAGGGTGAGGGCTAGGGCCATTCCCCCCAGAGGTGTTCGGGATCTTACAGGTGCCTTGGTGAAAGAGTGTGGTAACATCTCACAACAAGAACTGGCAAATCTGGTGCAGTCCATGAGGAGGAGATGCACTGCAGTACTTAATGCAGATACTGACTCTTACTTTGATTTTGAACCCCCCTTTGTTCAGGGACACATTATTCCATTTCTGTTAGTCACATGTCTGTGGAACTTGTTCTGTTTATGTCTCAATTGTTGAGTCTTGTTATGTTCATACAAATATTTACACATGTTAAGTTTGCTGAAAATAAACACAGTTGACAGTGAGAGGACTTTTCTTAGTTTATTTGCTTAGTATCTCACTTGGTGAAGGCTACAGGACTGAAAATGGATGAATGCAACAACCATGTCTCTGTCACTAACAAATACAATCATGGGTGCTAACTCTACATTTACTCGAAAGGCAAGGCACTCTGGGAATTATGCAAATAAGGCTTTACATTTAGCAGTGTGTTAATTCGACACTGAAWAGTGTGGACCGGTATTAACACTGGATCAGTGTTAAATGTAATGCTGTCGGTGTTGATTTAACACTGGGGAATTTGCTGTGTGAAGACTTATTTTAGCACCCTGAAAACGCATTGGCTTTAGCTCAGTGGGCTAAAGCTGTCTTGTGGCATGCAGGTGAACTGGGGTTCAAATGCTGGGAGGACACATTACCTTACTGTACAATTAGATGGTGAAACTTTAGCCATGAAAATTGAGATGTGTTATGACTTTAATAACCAGAGCATGATAGACATGTCTTGGTTTACCTCCTTACGAACTAAGGACAGATGAAGACAAGACATGGCCGACATCATAATTCATTTCCCCTCATTAGTGGGGTGTTGTTTTGAACAGTAAAACTTAACAAGACTAATCAGTCAATTAGCACGAAGAGAGGGACTGACTGAAACCCCCCACACACACTAGACACCATGTTGTTTTGGGCGAGACACCAGATGTGATCTTTAAACAGGGAGAGAGTGGTTATCAAACCTATAAGTCATTTAGCCACACTTCATTTTGAATGAATTACTTATAACGACGTATTGTTATTCATTCATTGTTGTGTGTGTGTGTGCGTCTGCCCGTATCTGTGAGCATGCGAGCATAAATGCGCGCATGTGTCAAAGTCATTATTGTGCGTTTGGAGATGGCTGAAGAAGAGAAGAAGAGATAACTGATTAAATACAGTAGCTGTTTATAGTCAGTTAGATACAACTGACATTCAAGCTCCAGTTTAGTTAGACAGCACTCTCTCTCTGTCTCTCTCTTTCATACAATAGCTTCTGCAACTTATGTTCTAGCCAGAGCCAAGTGATTGTTTAAAGTAGCACAATTACAATTGCTAATAACATCCATCTAGATTTAACGATAACGTGGTGATTGAAAGGGACATATGGCTATTGGACGGTGACGATCACAGTAAAAAGCTACAGATTGGACATATTTACGACGAGCCCGTTAAATAAACAAGTGAAGGAGCTCTTACTTAACAGTAATCAGCAGAAGCACTGTAGGTCGTTCCATATCATTTCAGCAAGCCATGAGACCCACCATCTCAGATTGTTCTGAAATCGTTTCGTACTCAGAAACAGATCAGATAAGCATTCCGGAAACATTGTTTTTTTTTWATGTAACTTGGTCTCTGAAAAATGAATGGAATCGATTGCACCCAAATTGGCAATTTTAATGTATAGGAATCCTATAATATCCAATAATGATAGTAACTAGCATCTGATTTGGACCAACATTTTTCTAACAATGGCTAAGACATGAGGAATCCAAATAAGTGGTCAAAAGCCATCCACAGATCCACCCACACCCCACGCCAATCCCACCCCAACAACGAGTACATACTGTCGTATCAGTTCTCCATGTTTGACAAGTAGTGTGGAGCTGCGGCTCGGACAGCAACCTATCCTTCGGTTTTGTTTACCTGGTCACTGTTTCAAATGCTACCTTTTTTGAATATGTGGCACAAATACAGTGCAAGTCAATGTTACCTTTATTAGCATGTTCTCGCTTCATATCCAAATCATCGATAGGTAACATCATTGAGTTACACAATCCATTTTTTGATACTTTAGGATGATTTGGGCATGAAGCGTGAAAATGCTAATGTAGGTTTAATCAATTAGCTTAATTTGTTCAGAGATCAAATTATATTTCAACAAAATAATGTTGCAGTAATGCTAATATTATATGTTTTTAACAACAGAAAAGATTTCAGAACAAGGGCATTATTTATCTTGTCCCACAGCCCCAGCTTTCAGAGTGACAGACCTATTATACAGTGTGGGGAATTTATAGCATGATCATCTTTGAAGGCCTGGCTGTCCAGCTGTACTCCATCCACGCCTGTATGGGCTCCCAGTAATGTCGACTGTAATGATCTAGAGAGATGTGTGTCTCTCTCTCTGAAGAGTCATAGTCAATCTGCCTCCCTCCACCAAAGGTATTGTTGACGGCTCCATTAACTAAAACAAATATTTTTCCAGTCTGTAATGGGGGAATAGTGGGGTTGTATAAGACGATAAGACGATAGTTGTATAAGACGTCTGTCTGGCTGGAAATAAAGCTAACAGATAATACGCCGGTATGCATTTGGTTAATGAGCAAAGTTATTGATTAATTTGAAATGTACACAAGGCATATGATTTAGATTTGCTATAAGCAATCAAACATATATCTCATATTCCTCATACAATATGATAATGATTGCCATGTTCTTTTATGGTTCATGACATTTTGAGCATGATAAAATGTAATACTCTTGGCTGCAGTTAGGCCTACATACAATCCACAAGGGCAGGAGAAGTAATAAGGGATTACCATTGAGGTTTGCCTTTCCGCTGATATTTTTGGCCTTATAGGTGTAATTATGTTTGAGAGGTCTCAGAGCCTGAATGTACTGTTTTTCAATGATGAGAGATGTTTTGTATTTGACATATTTCCCCTTTTCAGCGTTTTCATGTTAGCGCTGACTGAGTTCTGTGATAATGATGTTTATTTGGGCTAGATTGTTCTTTTGTGTTGCATTCCTCTGGGGCATAGCATAATTAAAAGAGAGGGATTTGTATCTGAAGCTTTCCCCCCCAATTTATCAACAATCTGCATTCAAGACATTACTTCAAAGATTTTGGGGGAGAAATCCGTTTTTAAAGGGATTTTTATTTTAAACAAAACTTTAGAAAATGTTTCAACCTTGAAAAGGGAAAAGGAGTCCAAAACAAGTTGAAACCCAGTAATCAATACCTGCCTGTGAAGTGATGACATCAACTTTGAGGACCAGTTGAATGCCAAACATTTAGTCACAAAGAGACAGAAGAATACGATTAATTTGAATTCCAATCCAATACTCTTGTTGTTATGTTCAGCCCTTGCTTTGAAATGTGAAGTTTTGAAGATATGCATTCCAATTGTCATATTTTGAAAAATAAATAGTAAACAGCAATATATCCAAAAAGCCAAGACGATACTAAATCATATTTTTCAAAGCTTTTCCACCTATGGGGTTGATAGAAAAGTCAAATTAAAATGAATACATTTTCTATATTTTAGCTTAGAAAAAAAACAGATTTTTGATCAAACCAGAGCTGGGTCTCACAGGAGATACCAGAGCAGACAGGTCAGAAAGTCTCTTATGAGAGACCAGAGCAGACAGGTCAGATAGATAGATCCATTACTGATGCTGATTAGAAAAAAGAAAAAAAAAACGTTTACTGTTTCTCTCTTTCTTTTTCTCTCTCTCCTTCTCAACCTTCACCTTCTCTTCATCAATAGTCTGGTCTCTCAATTTCTACATCAGCTAACCCAAAACAGCAGGCCTTTCTCTGTCTCTCTCTATCCCTCTCTCTTCCACCCTCCTTCCCTCTTTCTCTTCCCAATCACCTTCCTATCTCCCTCTCCTTCCCTCTATCTCACTTCCCTCTTTCTGTGTCTCTTCCTCCCTCCTCCTTTTCTCCCTTTTTATGTATTTATTCCTCTCCCTCCCTCATCCCTCCCGTCTCACCCTAGGCTAGGCTGTGTCATTGTGGAAACAAGGACAATACTTTCCACGGGCTGCCTTTAATTCTCAGCAGCTGACTCTAATCACTAGCTTATTAATAGTTGCTGATCTTGATTACAAAAACACCAGCGCTATTAACCTGAGGTGCGTTCAGTTCCCTTGAATCCCAGCTAGCAATGAGGAATCGGCCCAGAAGCGGCCCTCTTCCGGGGGGCCGGAACTGATTGAATCGGCCCGGAATTGGGTGTCGGACTTGGCCTGGTATCAAAATGAATGACTGCCCAGAATCGGCTGACTTCTTACCAGAATCAACTTCTTACCAGTTTKCATCTACCGGAATTCAGCRGACTTCTTACCAGAATCCCCCCAGAAGCAGCCCAATGAACATTTAAATAATGTATACAAATAGTACTATTAAACATTTTATACATACAAATTATACCCATCCACAATTTATTTAAATAATTGTATTTATTTATTATATATCTATATTTTTTGCCCCTTTTCGTCATATCCAATTGTCTTGTCCCATCGCTGCAACCCCCGTATGGCCTCGGGAGAAGCAAAGGTCGAGAGCCGTGCGTCCTCCGAAACACAACCCCGCCAATGTGCCGGAGGAAACACTGTATACCTGGTGACCGTGTCAGCGTTCATGTGCCAGGCCCGCCACAGGAGTCGCTACAGCGCGATGAGACAAGGACAWCCCGGCCAGCCAAACCCTCCCCTATCCTGGACGACGCTAGACCAATTTTGCGTCGCCTCATGGGTCTCCCGGTTTCGGCCGGCACGGGGATCGAACCAACATCTGTAGCAACGCAGTTTGCACTGCGATGCAGTGTCTTAGACCGCTGCGCCACTCGGGAGGCCTCATCCACAAAGTTTTTAATGCTTATCAATTGCCTTGCACAAAGTATCAAAATACTAAAATACTACTTAAACAGTACTCGTAAAGAATAATGTATGTGTTCATTTTATTTTTTTATCACAGAAACAATTAAAAAAATATGAAAAAATAAATAAATAATGAAATGTTAATTATATAAAGCAGCCCGTGTAAATCATCTGCCAGAGAGTAGCCACAATCGTCCCGAGCCCCAAGTAATACATTTGGGCCAGATAACTCACACCAGAATTGGCCCGAGCCCCAAATAATACATTTGGGCCAGATAACTCACACCGGAATCGGCCCGAGCTCAATCRCCGAATCCTAGCCATAAGTAATACTGCCGAAGGCATCGGCCGAGTCTGACTCTTAGCCGAGTGCCCCGACTCTCAGCCGGAATCGGCCAAGATCCACTGTGCTAGCTGGGATGTTTGCTACGTTGCGGAACGGTTTGTACTGAACGACACATTTCCCCAAAACGTTCTTGTACGTTCTTGAACAGACTTTGAGGTACGTTTGCTCCCGTTTGCTGGGTGTGGCGTGGTGTGGCTTGAAGCAATGAGTAATGTATTTAAAGGGCAGTGGCCTTGCTGACAATGTTCCCCAAACTCACAATCTAACCCCTCCCCGGTTTGCAACTGTTTGTTAAGTACAGCACCGTTTCCGTTCACTCTGGAGTCTATTGATTTAATGTCCTCCACCCTCCTCTAAATGTTCAAGGTTGTCTGGGTCCGCTAGCTAGGGACATGTGGGGTAGGAGAGAAGAAACAAGAGACTTAGGTTGAGGGATTTTTGCAGCATAAAGATTGAGAAACAACATATAGATCATGTAAATAATGTTCATGGGGATTTTGACTTTGTAAACATGAAGGTGAGTATTGTCCATTGACAAGAATAATCTAGTAAAGTATATAATTTGTCCCCAGAAATGTTTTGGAAACAACTTAATCTCTTCATGCAACCGCTGTGTCAGATTTCCCAAAAACTTTACGGGAAAAGCAAACCATGCAAAATTCTGAGCTACCTCTCATGTGAATGCGCATGGTCAGCTCGTGGCTGCTGGCAGACCTCTGACTCATTCCCCTCTCATTAAGCCCCACCTCACAGTAGAAGCATCAGACAAGGTTCTAAAGACTGTTGACATCTAGTGGAAGCCTTAGTAAGTGCAAGATGACCCATATCCCACTGTATATTCAATAGGGGCTGAGTTGAAAACTACAAACCTCATATTTCCCACTTCCTGGTTGGATTTTTTCTCAGGTTTTTGCCTGCCATATGAGTTCTGTTATACTCACAGACATCATTCAAACAGTTTTAGAAACTTTTGAGTGTTTTCTATCCAATACTACTAATAATATGCATATATTAGCATCTGGAACTGAGTAGGAGGCAGTTTACTCTGGGCACGCTTTTCATCCAAATGTGAAAATGCTGCCCCCTATCCATAAGAAGTTTTAAACACCATGTCATGCCAAATAGTGTCCCCCTGTCAAAAAGCTTGGCTCTATTTTACCTCATAGCYGCCGCATAGGACGCGGGCAGTTCTAGTTCTATTTCACCTTATAAGCGCTCGCTCAGTCCACGCAAAATTATTACCTCACAATTGCTCTCCAAGGATGGTGTTTTTGACAGTGACTACCTGCTGACTACCTACTGCTAAATAGGAAGAAATAATTTAAGGGTCATTCTTGGGCTCGGGTAATATTTCTGTCCCTCTGACTTTTTATATTATATTTCAAGTATTGGGTCACCAAAATAAAATGTTAAAATATTTTTTATATATATTGAAATGTCCAGTATAATGATTTGAAATAAACATAGCATTAATTTTAACTTTTATCATATTTTTTTTACTGACACTAAGAATTGTGCCATGTCCCCCAGGCGTTTCACTTCATTTTTCCTTGAGAAATTAATGTTAAAATGTGCACATAATTAATAACTTTTGCCATTAATGTAAACATATATTTGTGTTCTTTTGTTGAGAAAGTATTTTTATCAAAAAAATGCATGATTATTGATTAAAATCACACAATTAACTCTGTCCCTTAGTCATCCCTGTCACGGCAACCAAACTACGCCAATAAAAATTGTCAGTCCACCCTTATGTGCCATTATTAACAGGAAGTGACATCATTCAACATTCACATTCTTTTATATCTGTATTTTGTTGTTTTTTAAAGTCAGGTGGGGATCGTCGAGCTGACCAACTCAACCCCGTTACATGAAATAAAGATGGAAAACTAGTACTTATCAAAATTATACTTTAACCCATAAAAAWATACAATCTATTAATTTCATGCACACCATGTGGTCTCCTGTCCTTCACTACATGAGGAGCCGAGGCCATTTTGAGCAAAACAGCTCAACCCCATCATACTCAACCCTGGCACATGTTTCATTGTAACAGGGTTGAGTTATTTACTTTATTTATGAATATTGCATCTAAACAAATGAATTGTTCAAAATATTATACATTATATATTGTTTATATTCACTTATGAAACATGCTGTAATGTGTTCCATATGAACAAAAACTATATTTTTAGGCAGGTAGGCTAGTGGTAGCAGAGTTGGTTAAGACTCTTAACTTGAGTTGTTCCTTTAAGTCGCTCTAGATCCAAAATTACTCAAGGATTATAGTGTATACATGTGATTTAACGTTATCCATTGAAACACCTAGGAAATGATGGCACCCACATCAGCAGCAGAAAGACAAAGGCAGTGTAAAAAAAGGGAACAATATCTTGAGAGAGTGTCAGAGATGGAAAAGAAATGTTGAGGCAGGGAAAAAGAAAAAGATCAGTGATTTAAGTGAGAGATACCAGCATCAGAAGCATACACAGTGGAGAACAGCATACAATAGAAGCAAGGAGAGGAAAGGAGCACTGAGGAACTTGACCACTCCTCCACAAAGTCCAGATGTTGAATGTGCGATAGAGATGATGCCAAGCCCGATAAAAGCTGTGCTCTCCACCATGAGAATACACCAGGTCATCCCCTTGCTCCTGAAGAGCTGATGTCTCGTGTTGTCAGCTGCCTTTGTTCAACAAAAAAGGACCTAAACTGTACATGCTTTAACACACAGCACTTCCGTTTCAGGCAGAAGGTACTGGCTGCTCCAGAAAAGCCAGCCAATGAGGAAAATCCACAACCTGTGTACAAAATCCAGTGGGGAAATGCAGGTCTTCTTGGGCAGTGGTGTGTASTGGAATATGATGATGACCTTTATCCAGGCATCATCCTTGGGCATGGAGGAAATTAGTGTAAGGGAAATGATTGCATCGTGTAGGACTAAACAGATTTTTTMGGCCTTCTCGAGACGACATCCACCGGTATCAGTTTGATGAAGTCCTTGAGATGATTCCACCCCCACAGAGTGTGACATCCCGCCACGTAGAGGTTGAGAGAGATGTGTGGGCCAGACTCTRAGGACGAAAACCATGAATTAATGAATATGGTGCTCCTGAGAAGAAGGATGCTGACACTAGTGCTGTAGTTACAGCTGTTCTAGCATTCTAAATGCACTTGGAAAATGTTCCTACAGTTTGATGACACGTTGAACTTTTCTGATGAAACCTGTTGAATGTTATTAATTACCCTAGCGCCTGATGTGTTTTTATTTGTTTCTATATTTACTGCAGTTTGGTTAATAAAACCCAGATTATTCTAAATATATCTAATGTGTAACGGGTGTCGTCGGAAGGAAGAGACCAAGGCGCAGCGTTCTTAGAGTTCCACATAATTTAATCATGAAGTGAAACTAATACAGGACAAAACAATAAAGAATTGCACACCGAACAGCTTCGATGTGCAAACTCCCTGCACACAAACAAAGAACAAGATCCCACACAGAAAGAGGGAAAAGGGCAGCCTAAGTATGATCCCCAATCAGAGACAACGATAGACAGCTGCCTCTGATTGGGAACCACACTCGGCCAGAAACAAAGAAATACAAAACCTAGAAATGCAGAACATAGAATGCCCACCCAAATTACACCCTGACCAAACCAAAATAMAGACATAAAAAGGATCTCTAAGGTCAGGGCGTGACATAATGTCCTTATTACATGGTTGCATACAATGAAATGCAATGTTTTGTGGTAAATCTTGGAGGGATATTGATAGTAAACTAAACTAGTATGGAAACCAATGTGTCTCTTCAACCCCGTTACAGTATTCAACCATGTCACCCTAGTCTCAACCCCGTCACAATGAAAATATTTGTTAAATAAAATTGGCAAAGATTAATAAATATGAATTTAATGTTTTCTGAGCTCAGTCTGAAATATTAATGACAATCCCAAGAAGATTAGATTTATGTTAAAATTCTGAAGTGGAAACCTTTTTATTTAAATGATGAGCCCGCTGACACATAATGTGTCTATTTCAGAATTTAATATAGCAAAATTCTAAATTTTTACTTACATTTTATATTTATAATAATTGAACTGGTTTGGGGGACACATGAGCATTAGGGGAAATGTTAATTGTATATATATTTTTTTATCATATTCAGACAACTTCCATATTGTCTGTGAAGGGGTTGAAGATAAATTGTGTCCATTTCAGACAAAAATTGACAATAATAAWATGGCTTTAATGCCTGAGGTGGGAAAATACGTTTTCTTGAAGGTGTAATATGTACTTAATGTTGTGGGGTGTTCAGAAATGCATTTATTGTACAAAAAAAAAGTGTATTTCTTTTAAATATTACCGCAGCCCAAGAATGACCCTTAAACTGTTTTTAGATTGATGTTGCTAACTACTTTACTTACTTACCTCAGCCTGCTAGCTAGCTAGCAAGACAGTTTTATTTAGCTAACATTAGCTAGCTAGCTAACTGTTATTGTAGCTTTCTGTTTGTATGTAGCTTGCACTTCAATGMCATCCCTCAAGGAGATTTTATTTTATCTTTCCAACCAGGCGAAGTACTATGAAGGCACCTCTGATCTTGACAAAGACACAACATTCGTATGGGGCAGAGAAATTCACAATTCAAGGTTAATAAGCAGTTATCGTAAACTCACTCACTTTGTACATCGCCTTGGTCCGTACAATTGACCTTATTTTAGCACCCCAAAAACGTAATACTTCCAGATCAACTGTAATGTCAATACCATTGAAAAGCACAATTTCTCCCCTTTCCAACAGAATCAATTACATGACCCAGAAGCAGTCCTCTAAAGACACAAAAGACAATAATACAAGAAACAACACTTCTATTGCCTCTCCCTTTACGATACGCACTTCCGGTTTGGTTTGGAGCGAGTAGTTGCATTCCGCTTGGCTCCACAGGTAGTATTACAGGTAGTATTACATTTCATTTCATTACAGTACAACAGTTTGATTTGTTTGATCTTAGCTGGCTACATAGCCGTCTTTGTATCCAAGATAATTGTGTAGTCTAGAGTAATTGTCGAGGTTACCTAGCCAGTTAGAGGTTACCTAGCCAGCTACACTTTCAAACAAAGTCAACAACGCAGCCACTGCTAGCTAGCCTATTTCACCAGCCAGCAGTACTATATCATTTTAGTCAATAAGATTTTTTGCAACGTAAGCTTAACTTTCTGATCATTCGAGACGTGTAGTCCACTTGTCATTCCAATCTCCTTTGCATTAGCGTAGCCTCTTCTGTAGCCTGTCAACTATGTGTCTGTCTATCCCTGTTCTCTCCTCTCTGCACAGACCATACAAACGCTTCACACCGCGTGGCCGCTGCTACTCTAACCTGGTGGTCCCAGCGCGCACGACCCACGTGGAGTTCCAGGTCTCAGGCAGCCTCTGGAACTGCCGATCTGCGGCCAACAAGGCAGAGTTCATCTCAGCCTATGCTTCCCTCCAGTCCCTCGACTTCTTGGCACTGACGGAAACATGGATTACCACTGATAACACTGCTACTCCNTACATCGCCTTGGTCCGTACAATTGACCTTATTTTAGCACCCCAAAAACGTAATACTTCCAGATCAACTGTAATGTCAATACCATTGAAAAGCACCATTTCTCCCCTTTCCAACAGAATCAATTACATGACCCCACGCTGCCCGTTTCTGCATATTTCAAGAAGGCAATGAGCCCCGTCGGGTCTTTTTAAAAATGGCGGATGGGGAAGCGAAACTAATGCGTGATAGTGAGGAGGAGAGATGTTGTGTGGGAAAATTGCTTTTTCTTCACTCGATCTGTCCAACTAATCACCAAATCGGCTCTAAAATGTAAATAAAACACTATAAAGAGTTTATATAATGTGTCATTACATACCTATTTGAAGGTTTGTGTTGAATTTGAATCGGGTTTTTAGGGCGGTGCTAAAGTGATCTTAGAAGTAAACAGCGGCTTTGAGAATGATGATCGCATGCAGTGATGACGCAAAAAATGACTAGGTATCCCCCCTTACCCCCGTCACTGTCCATTTCTTGTTTTAAAATGACGAGAGAAGTGATACACTTGGTGGAGAGAGATTGTAAGACAGAAATAGTTGCTTTATGCGTGCTGTATGTTACGGCATGACACGTCACGATGTAACGGGGGGTCAGTTTTTTAAAACTTTTCTCCAATACTATAGAGACGTTACCATGTCGATCAACGCTTGAATAGAAACGTTGTTAACACCCCATATTTTGAAGTCAACACAGTCGCTACAGTCCCATTTGTTTTCTTTGTAGCCTCGTTTGAATGTTGCGGTTYCGCACATTTGTACGGAATGGGGTGAGTTTACGTTAACTTCTATTAGGTAACTGGACGGACTTAGCTATGTACAACCATTTTTCAACAACCATTTTCCATCTAGCTAGTTGGTCATCTACATGTTGCTAGCTATACATATGTCTGTCATATTCATGTATCTAGCTATATGTTAAATCTGATCAATCAAATGGATAGGTGTAAGCAATTATGGTAATTCAAACTGCCCTAGGTGTCTTCGCAAGACAGACACACAGACAGAGAGGGTGGAGAGAGAGGAAGAAAGTGAGAAAGAAAGGTTGAAAGTGAGAGGGAGAGAGAGGTGGGAAGAGAGTGGAAGACAGACAGAGAGAGATATGGAGAGAGAAACAGAGAGAGAAAGACAGCAGTGCAAATTTACTTAGACTTGAGTATATCAACAACTCTTCTCTTCCAAGTTGTTAGGCAATCACATGTACATACAGGGGAAGGATGGCCAGCCACACAGGAGGGTGATTTTTACTAAGGAGTAGAAGGAGGCCGTGCTGAGTGAGATGCATTCTGGCCATTTCGCAGTGAAGCTTCTTCTGGTGTGGAATTGTCAAGGACGTGGAGAGCTGGGCAAGTGAAATAACCTTTTGTTTATCAATCACATTGTATTATATCTGAAATTATTATAATTTCAATGAATTTKATATCAGAGAGCACACAATGTTTCAATCCCCGCATTCTTATTGACTGACTTAATAGCCTTGGTTTCTCAGACAGAGTTCAGTTTCTCAAATCGGAGGGCCTGTTGTCCGGACCTCTGGCAGTCTCTATGGGGGTGGCACAGGGTTCAATTCTCGGGCCGACTCTTTTCTCTATATACATCAATGATGTCGCTCTTGCTGCTGATTCTCTGATCCACCTCTACACAGACGACACCATTCTGTATACTTCTTCTTTGGACACTGTGTTAACGAACCTCCAGACGAGCTTCAATGCCAACTGCTCTTAAATGCAAGTAAAACTAAATGCATGCTCTTCAACCGATTGCAGCCCGCATCTGCAGGCCAGTCTAGCATCACTACTCTGTAGGGTTCTGACTTAGAATGTGTGGACAACTACAGATGCCTAGGTGTCTGGTTAGACTGTAAACTCGCCTTCCAGACTCACATCAAGCATCTCCAATCCAAAATGAAATCTAGAATCGGCTTCATATTTCGCTACAAAGCATCCTTCACTCATGCTGCTAAACATACCCTCGTAAAACTAACTATCCTAACGATCCTTGACTTCGGCAAATGTCATTTACAAAATAGCCTCCAACACTCTACTCAGCAAATTGGATGCAGTCTATCACAGTGCCATCCGTTTTGTCACCAAAGCCCCATATACTACCCACCACTGCGACCTGTATGCTCTCGTTGGCTGGCCCTCGCTACATATTCGTCGCCAAGCCCACTGGCTCCAGGTCATCTATAAGTCTTTGCTAGGTAAAGCCCCGCCTTATCTCAGCTCACTGGTCACCATAGCAGCACCCACCCGTAGCAAGTGCTCCAGCAGTTATATTTTACTGGTCAACCCCAAAGCCAACTCCTCTTTGGCCGCCTTTCCTTCCAGTTCTCTGCTGCCAATGACTGGAACGAATTGCAAAAATCTTTGATGCTGGAGACTCATATCTCCCTCACTAACTTTAAGCTCCAGCTGTCAGAGCAGCTTACAGATCATTGCACCTGTACATAGCCCATCTGTAAATAGCCCACCCAACTACCTCATCCCCATATTGTTATTTATTTTTTGCTTCTTTGCATCCCAGTATCTCTACTTACACATTCATATTCTGCTCAACTATCACTCCAGTGTTTAATGGCTAAATTGTAATTATTTCGCCACTATGGTCTATTTGTTGCCTTACCTCCCTAATCTTACTTCATTTGCACACACTGTATYTCAACTTTTCTATTGTGTTATTGACTGTACATTTGTTTATTCCAATATATAATATATATTGTTTACTCTGTGTTGTTGTTTGTGTCACACCGCTTTGCTTTATCTTGGCCAGGTCGCAGTTGTAAATGAGAACTGGCCTACCAGGTTAAATAAAGGTGAAATAAATAAAATAAAAAATAAATAAATGTGTCACTTTGTGCTTAAAAGGTCAGTACACTCTCTAGCCTTCCAGACGTTTGAGAGGGTGAAGACTGTGTCGCGGGAATTGAAGCCCATCAAAGTTCTTTCACCATGGCACATGATCGGTAAGTGTCCCAATTCAAATTTTGCCGTGATAATTTGTCTTGTAATGGTTGCTTTATTTGATCACAGCAGTATTATAGAATATTATAGAATGCGTGTGCGTGTGGTGTGTGTGTGTGTGTGTGTGTGTCAGTATCCTTACAAATATAAAAATCTGCATACTGTATGATACAGATACGGGCAAGAAAAAACGAATCTTCTCAAAAACACTTTAAATGTTAGGGGTTAACACTTGACCAACTGGGTTAATATCCATTAACTTCTCTAGGATAGGGGGCTGCATTTTCACMTTTGGATGAAAAGCATACCCAAATTCAACTGCCAGCGACTCATCCCCAGAAGATAAGATATGCATATTATTAGTAGATAGAAAACACTCTGAAGTTTCTAAAACTGTTTGAATGATGTCTGTGAGTATAACAGAACTCATATGACAGGCAAAAACCTGAGAAAAAATCCAACCAGGAAGTGGGAAATCTGAGGTTTGTAGGTTTGCCAATCCAATATACAGTGTCTATGGGGTCATATTGCACTTCCTAAGGCTTCCACTAGATGTCAACAGTCTTTAGAACCTTGTTTGATGTTTCTACTGTGAATGAGGGAATGAGAGCTGACTGCGTCAGGGGACTGGCAGAGTGCCACGAGCTCACTCAGGCGRGCCCCCGTGAGAGGTAGCTGCGTTCCTTTTCCTTTCTAAAGACAAAGGAATTCTCCGATTGAAACATTATTGAAGATTTATGTTAAAAACATCCTAAAGATTTATTCTATACAACGTTTGACATATTTCTACGAACTGTAATGGATTTTTTGACTTTTCGTCTGGCCTGCACGTCATGAATTTGGATTTTGGAACTAAACGCGCGAACAAAAAGGAGGTATTTGTACATCAATTATGGACTTTATCGAACAAAACAAACATTTATTGTGGAACTGMGATTCCTGGAAGTGCATTCTGATGAAGATCATCAAAGYTAAGTGAATATTTATAATGCTATTTTTGACTTCTGTTGACTCCACAACATGGCGGGTACCTGTATGGCTTGTTTTTGTGTCTGAGCGCCGTACTCAGATTATTGCATGGTTTGCTTTTTCTGTAAAGTTTTTTAAAAATCTGACACAGTGGTTGCATTAAGGAGAAGTTTATCTAAAGTTCCATGTAAAACACTTGTATCCTTTTCAATGTTTATTATGAGTATTTCTGTAAATTGATGTGGCTCTCTAAAAAATCACRGGATGTTTTGGAGGCAAAACATTACTGAACATAACACACAAATGTAAACTAAGATTTTTGGATATAAATATGAACTTTATCAAACAAAACATACATGTATTGTGTAACATGAAGTCCTATGTGTGTCATCTGATGAAGATCATCAAAGGTTAGTGATTAATTTTATCTCTATTTCTGCTTTTTGTGACTCCTCTCTTTGGCTGGAAAAATGGCTGTGTTTTTKTGTGACTAGGTACTGACCTAACATAATCAGATGGTGTGCTTTCGTCATAAAGCCTTTTTGAAATCGGACACTGTGGTGGGATTAACAACAACATTATCTTTAAAATGGTGTAAAATACTTGTGTGTTTGAGGAATTTTAATTATGAGATTTCTGTTGTTTGAATTTGTCGCCCTGCACTTTCAATGGCTGTTATCAAAAATTGATGCGGAAATCAGCCTTGTTTCCATAGTGGGGATGAAAAGTACGTCATTTATGCTGTAATGATCTCCAATATTCGAATCACTAGGCCATCACACCATTGATATAGCAACGGCCGCTAAAAGTTTATTGAATCCCATTGTGACACGGGGGGGCATTATTTGGCATGACAGGCCCCCAGGAAAATACAGCTGTTCTGAAATGAAATGAAACACTGTCACTATCTAAAAATGTATTTTTGCATGTAGATACCACTGCATCAGTTTCAACGTGTTTACTTTCCCTTGGCAAAGCCTTAGTTCAGCTCTGAATGCAAATTACTATGTATTCCATTCTCCAAGCTCCCCAACTGTCTTAAGTAATAAATCCATCAGACCGTTGATAACCCTTAGTGAAAAAAMATATTATTTAGCTCAAAAACTATCAAGCCTATGTTAACAATTCAACATCCAATGATCAATCAAATGTATTTATAAAGCCCTTTTTACATCAGCCGATGTCACAAATATCTGTACAGAAACCCAGCCTAAAARCCCAAACAGCAAGCAATGCAGATGTAGAAGCACYGTGGCTAGGAAAAACTCCCAAGGCCAAAACCTAGGAAGAAACCTAGAGAGGAACCAGGCTCTGAGGGGTGGCCAGTCCTCCTCTGGCTGTGCCGGGTGGAGATTATAACAGAACATGGCCAAGATGTTCAAACGTTCATAGATMACAAGAACCGTCAGATAATAATAATCACAGTGGTTGTAGAGGGTGCAATAGGTCAGCACCTCAGGAGTAAATGTCAGTTGGCTTTTCATAGCTGATCATTCAGAGTTCGAGACAGCAGGTGCGGTAGAGAGAGAGTCCAAAACCGTAAGTCTGGGACAAGGTAGCACGTCCAGTGAACAGGTCAGGGTTCCATAGCAGGCAGAACAGTTGAAACTGAAGCAGCAGCATGACCAGGTGGCCTGGCGACAGCAAGGAGTCCTCAGGCCAGGTAGTCCTGAGGCATGGTCCTAGGGCTCAGGTCCTCCGGGAGGAGAGAGAAAGAAAGAAAGAAAGAAAGAAAGAAAGAAAGAGAGAAAGGGAGAGACATAGAGAGAGAGAGAATTAGTGGGAGCATACTTAAATTCACACAGTACACCGGATGAGACAGGAGAAATACTCCAGATATAACAGACTGACCCTAGCCCTCCGACACATAAACTATTGTAGCATAAATACTGGAGGCTGAGTCAGGAGGCATCGGGAGACACTGTGGCCCTGTCCGGGGGTATCGATACCCCCGGACGGGGTCAAACAGGCAGGATATAACCCCACCCACTTTGCCAAAGCACAGCCCCCACACCACTAGAGGGATATCTTCAACCACCAACCTACCACCCTGAGACAAGGCCGAGTATAGCTCACGAAGATCTCCCCCACGGCACGAATCCGAGGGGGGCGCCAACCCGGACAGGAAGATCACATCAGTGACTCAACCCACTCAAGTGACGCACCCCTCCTAGGGACGGCATGGAAGAGCACCAGTAAGCCAGTGACCCAGCCCCCGTAATAGGATTAGAGGTAGAGAATCCCATTGGAGAGGGGAACAAGCCAGGCAGAGACAGCAAGAACGGTTCGTCGCTACAGTGCCTTTCCGTTCACCTTCACACCCCTGGGCCAGACTACACTCAAATCATAGAACCGACTGAAGAGATGAGTCATCAATAAAGACTTAAAGGTCGAGACCAAGTCTGCATCTCTCACATGGATAGACAGACCATTCCATAAAAAAGGAGCTCTYTAGGAGAAAGCTCTGCCTCCTTCTGTTTGCTTAGAAATTCTAGGGACAGTAAGGAGGCCTGCGTCTTGTGACCGTAGCATACGTGTAAGTATGTACGGCAGGACCAAATCYGAAAGATAGGTAGGAGCAAGTCCATGTAATGCTTTGTAGGTAAAAAAATCTGTAAAACCTTGAAATCGGCAGGAAATCAACAGGAAGCCAGTGTAGGGAGGCTAGCACTGGAGTTATACGATAACATTTTTGGTTCTACTCAAGATTCTAGCAGCCGTGTTTAGAACTAACTGAAGGTTATTTAGTGCTTTATCCGGGTAGCCGGAAAGTAGAGCATTGCAGTAGTCCAATCTAGAAGTAACAAAAGCATGGATACATTTTTCTGCAAAATTTTTGGACAGAAAGTTTMGGATTTATGCAATGTTACGAATATGGAAAAAAGCTGTCCTTGAAATATTCTTGATATGTTCATCAAAAGAGAGATCAGGGTCCAGAGTAATGCCAAGGTCCTTCACAGTTTTATTTGAGATGACTGTACAACCATCAATATTAATTGTCAGATCCAACAAAATAACTCTTTGTCTCTCTTTGTTTCTTGGGACCTAGAACTAGCATCTCTGTGTTGTCCGAGTTTAAAAGTATTAAAAGTCCACCATCCACTTCCTTTTGTCCGCAAGAACCCTAGCCTAAGTGTTGAATCAGCGATACACAAATTGGCTTAATTATTTATTTACTAACTAAATAATCACACAGATACATAAACACACACACACACGGTATATGTTATTGATTACTAACATAATGCATATGAAAAGTCCCTAGTGGACTAAACCGATATGACGGCTTGTTACACAATGAAAGGGGGGGGGTTAAAGAGCGGGAGAGACAAAGGGAGTGGACTCATCGTACATACACTTGGAAAATACACTCACCGTAAATATTAATATTAAGCACCCTATCAACRGCTCATTCGGATTAGAAGTGCAACATATATTTACGCGTCTTTCTCTGTTGTCTCTGTTGAAACCACTCTATCCGTCTATGGCGAGTAGTTCAATGTAAGTCTCTGGTTGTCCACCAGAGGTCACAATGTCCTTAGTTGTAGGCTTCTTTGTCTCTGAGTGTTTGTTTGATGGATACATCAGAGGTGTACCACGCTGTGTTCAGAGGGATCTGTACTTCCCTCTGTTCGTTATAATAGATACCTCAGAGGTACCTATGATGATGAGAGAGAGTTGTCCTTCCCTCTCATCTTGGTCAATTGTCCTAGACTACATTACATACCAGCTGCAGACTGGGAATGTTTTGGTATAGTCTTCAACTTCTTCACTCGTCGAGAGTTTCAGAGGGTCTTACCATTTTCTGGTCTTGTAATTTTAACCATTTCGTGACGTCCGGCTTACATCGTCCGCCTGCTTGGTCTAATGTAAATTTAGTTACGAGTCCTTTTAAGCACTCTGGTCGGAAAGGTGGTTCCATCACTCCGACACAATGTCTGTGCTCACGTGGGCYTGGTTACTGACTTGGCCCAGGTTTATATGAAAAGCCATTATCTCATTCAGAAGGCTAAAATCACTTTTCTATCTTTTCAAAAGTATTCTTATACTTAATAATTTCTTTTATACAGCATTTAGATGCAAACCTGATAACTAGGACGTGTACACTTTCAGAGTTACAGTTCTCTGTCGTCTCTCTGTTGAAACCACTCTATCCGTCTATGGCGAGTAGTTCGATGTAAGTCTCTGGTTGTCCACCAGAGGTCACAATGTCCTTAGTTGGTGGCAGGTAGCCTAGTGGTTAGAACGTTGGGCTAGTAATCGAAAGGTTTCTGGATCAAATCCCCGAGCTGACATTATTAAAATCTGTCATTCTGCCCCTGAACAAGGAAGTTAACCCACTGTTCGCCGGTAGACCGTCATTGTAAATAAGACGTTGTTCTTAACTGACTTGCCTAGTTAAATAAAGGTTAAATAAATAAAAAATATATTGTTATACAGTCTTTCTGATAATTTTAATGACATCACAAAATAGACATTAATTTTCCATATTCCATCTGTCATAATTCCCAACATTTGGATATTGAAATATATTGTCCRAATGTTCATTCATTTGAAGTTTTGGCAAGTCTCTCTCTGTTGTAACAAAGGGATTTTTAACTTCTCTATACTGCAGGGTCAAGAGAGAGAAAGTGTACGACTGGTCGTTAAGTCATAAAACCTTCCAAACTCCCCCAGGAGAGAGGGGTCCGGCTATCTTCAAACCTTTGCCTAGCCGATGGGTCCTTTTGATCCTCACCAAGGACAGAGTCATGACAGTTCCTTAGTCCTAATCTCACAGGGTACATCCCAAATTTGCTCACTATATAGTCCCATAGGTCTCTGGTCAAAAGTAGTGCACTATATAGGGAACGGGATGCCATTTGGGATGTAGCCACAGTATTGTACTTACATTAATCACATTATTTCAATGCCTTCATCTCTCTGATTACATTTAAATTAGATTGAGAAAGAAAAGGCGATCATCGTCCCTGGATGTTCCCATCACAAACCAGCAAAAAAGACAAACCGACAACAATGTTGTGTTTCTWCTCATACTTAGCCGAACAGAGGGGGCATGGCGGAATTAAGGTATGATACAAACACGGAGAGAATTTAGTCAATTTGTCTACTCTAAATGGGTTTGATGTGTAGCCAGCCCAAAATCAAGTGCTCAAATGAAAAAGAAGGGCTCTCATCTTTGATCTTAATTATGTTTTTCTGAGCTCAAAGAAGAGTTCCAGGAGAGTAGGCAGGCAGAACAGGCAGTGACAGAGATAACAAAAGCTGACATCACATTAGCCTGTGGAAGAGATGCTGTGGTGCATCACTGGCCTAATGGGCGCACAACACCATTGCGTACGGTAGTTAGAGTCAGATGCTCCATGTTCCAGCCATCTGGAAGTAACAGGACGCCCCTCAGTTCTCGGTTAGATTCGGAGTGTGTGAAGACAGACGTGAAGGCAGGGACATTAGGCTGATAAGTGGCCATGCAAACAAACATGAGGGGTGTTGTTCAATCAGAGGATGCATGCTCAGAGGGCATAGACGTGCACACACACCACATACACGTGGTCCTTTCAGATTGTCAACTCAACTCAGAGTTTATCACGACTGAGCAAAAACCCTTTTAAAATGTTTAAATTTAATCAGAATTGACTAACTTTAACCTGAAGATCTCATTGTTGACCAGCAGACAGTTTGACACAATAGTGTTGAGGTGTAAATATCTTTGAAAGCCTTTTTATCCTCCAACTCTGAGTGGGTACATTGAATCCATTAATCATTTTCTATGTGATGAGTGTCAGATTTGCTCTACTTTAGTTGTAATATGACTGAATTAGGCACTTTGTGCAATCTGGCACGTAGGCCTAGCATTGAGGCTGTGAAATACATAAATCTAACTTTAAACGAATACACACAAGGCTTGTCTCAGCCACTTTGCAAAGTAATTCATCTTCAAAGGACATGATTCAGTTATTCAGGCAAATTGACAACCATGGCTGTCGTCCTTGTTGTCACCCTTAGGGTCATTTTGATTGTGGGACTGAGTGAATAGAAATGTACTGGCCTTTATTGGCTGGGCCAGAAGACAGGAAATCAGCCAGCTAAACATATCAATAAGAATGATCTCTACAATGCATGACAACCTGCTTAGACTACAGACTGCTGAGGATGGTCGGAGGAGGGGAGGGATGGTATGTGGGGAGTAGGCAGGGTGGTGGAGGGGTCGTGTGCATGTGTATGTGTGTCCACATGCAGCTGAATAGGGAGGTATTCGTATTTATTATTGATCTGCATTAGCCAAGGCAGCAGCTAATCTTCCTGGGGCCCATCAAAATTAAGGCAGTTATACTGAACAAAAATATACATGCAACATGCAACAATTTCAAAGATTTCACTAAGTTACACTTCATTTCAGGAAATCAGTCAATTGAAATAAATAAATTAGGCACTATTCTATGGATTTCACATGACTGGACAGGGGTGCAGCCATAAGTGGGCCTGGGAGGGCATAGGCCCACCCACTTGGCAGCTAGGCCCACACACTGGGGTGTCAGGCCCAGCCAATCAGAATTAGTTTTTCCCCACAAAAGGGCTTTTTACAAAAAATAAATACTCCTCAGCACCCCTCCCCACTCAGATGATCGTGCAGGTGAAGAAGCCGGATGTGGAGGTCCTGGGCTGGCATGGTTACACATTGTCTGTGGTTGTGAGGCCAGTTGTACGTACTGCCAAATTCTCTAAAACAACGTTGGAGGCAGATTACAGTAGAGAAATTAACATTAAATTCTCTGCCAACAGCTCTGGTGGACATTTCTGCAGTCAGCATGCCAATTGCACGCTCCCTCAAAACTTGAGACCTCTGTGGCATTGTGTTGTGTGACAAAACTGCATATTTTAAAGTGGCTTTTTATGGCCCCCAACACAAGGTGCACCTGTGTAATGATCATGCTGTTAAATCAGATTCTTCATATGCAATACCGGTCAGGGMAATGGATTATCTTGGCAAAGGAGAAATGCTCACTAACAGTGATGTTAACAAATTACCTTTTTGTGTGTATAGACATTTTATGATTTTTTTTATTTCAGCTCATGAAACATGTTGCGTTTATATTTTTGTTCAGTGTATATACGATTAAAAACATTACATTACACAACATATTTCACAGCACAATAAGTGTGTGCCCTCAGGCCATTACTCTACTACCACATATCTACAACACAAAATCCATGTGTACGTGTGTATAGTGTGTATGTTATCGTGTGTGTATGCGAGTGTCTGCCTGTGTGTGTGTCTTTTCAGTTCCCGCTGTTCTATAAGGTGTATTTTTATCAAWTTTTTTWATCTGATTTTACTGCTTGCATAAGTTACTTGATGTGGAATACAGTTCCATGTTAATTGAAATGCATTCCAGGTGACTACCTCATGAAGCTGGTTGAGAGAATGCCAATCTGTATGTTTAACACTTTTTTGGTTACTACATGATTCCATGTGTGTTATTTCATAGTTGTGATGTCTTCACTATTATTCTACAATTAATAGAATACACATTGGTGTGGCTGGCTTCCAGGTTAAGCGGGCAGGTGTTAAGGAGCGTGGTTTGGCGTGTCATGTTTCAGAGGACGCATGACTCGACCTTCACCTCTCCCTAGCCCATTGATGAGTTGCAGCGATGAGACAAGATCGCAATTGGATATCATGAAAATGGGGAGAAAAATGGTGTAAAAATAAAMAAATAAATAAAGGGGCCTAGACAGCTGCCCTGGAGAATGCCTGACTCAACCTGGATTATAGTGGAGAGGCTTCTATTAGACAGGTAACTCTCGATCCACAATATAGCATTCGAGGGCACCAGGCTGCCCTTCATTACGCACACCTGTCACCATCATTACGCGCAMCAGCGCTCATTGGACTCACCTGGACTCCTTCCCTTTCTTGATTGCCCCGTTTATAATTGCCTGCTCCCCCATTTGTTACCTGTCTCAGTATTAAAGTCATTATGTGTTCATGTCCTGACTCTGTCCTTTTCCATGTCCGTTGGTAATTAAATGTTCACTCCCTGTACCTGCTTCTCGTTTACCAGCGTCAATGCTTACAGAATGCTGACACCCATAAAAGAAGCATCAGGGAGTTTTAGTTTTGCTTCATCTGGACCATCAGGCTCCCACACTTCAGTCGGTTCGTCGGGCTGCCGCGCCTCAGCTGGATCGTCGGGCTGCCACGCCTCAGTCAGATRGCCAGGCTCCCAAGCCTCAGCCGGTTCGTCGGGCTTCTACGCCCCCCCCCAGCTGGCTTGTCCATCGCCCATGCTTCGACCGGCCCGTCAGGCTCGCCCATGTGGGACYCCGGGTGGCGCCCCTAGAGGGGGGGTACTGTCACCCGCTCTCCCTCTCTGGCGTTCGAGGGCCACCATCATTATGCGCACCAGTGCTCATTGGATTCACCTGGACTCCTTCCCTTTGTTGATTGCCCCATCTATAAATGTCTGCTTCACCGTTTGATCGAGGTGTCAGCATTAATGTCATTATGTGTTCATGTCCAGACGCTGTCCTGTCCTGTTCCATGTACGTTGGTCATTAAATGTTCACTCCCTGTACCTGCTTCTCGTCTACCAGCGACGATCCTTACAGCAGCTGATGTAAAGCCATAACAGATGTTTTTCCAGCAGCAGATTATAATTGATCATGTTAAAAAATGCACTAAACTC
>NC_036840.1:14695246-14703109 GCF_002910315.2 Salvelinus sp. IW2-2015 | reverse complement strand
TCGAACAAAATGATCCCACAATCTTTTTAAAGGCTTGGTAACAGGCTGATTGTTGCCTGTTTGAGCCAGTAAAGTGCTTTGCTATTCTTGGTAGCTGATTGACTTTTCTTCCCTCCAGCCTTGAGGCACACAACTTTCCTGTAACTTGGATTGGAGAGGATGGCAGATAGCACCTACGATCGGGCAATATTATCGCTCCTCGCCCTGAAGAAGAGGTATTTTATCGATAAAACTGCAACCACAACTATTTGCCAAGTGAGATTCTCATCTACACTTCTCGTGGCTGATTTATTTTACCACCAAACGGACGACCGCTACGCGCACTAGACTACCGCACTGAGTCCCACATGCTGCGGTAAAGAGAAAATAAGCAAACAGGCCGAGCAACTGCTCACCCAGAGGCAGACATTGGGTCACCTAGTGGCTGGAGACGTTAACTGCAGGGAAAGCTTTAAAATCATGTACCTTAATTTTCTATCACATGTTATCACAAGTGCTGAGGCATCCCCTGCAGGGGAATAACAATTCTATAATTCAACCTGTACCTCCACACACATAGAAGAAGCATACAAAGCTCCTCCCTCACCCTCCATTTGTAAATCTGACCACAATTCTATCCTCCTGATTCCTGCTTACAAGAAAAAATGTAGAGGCGACGTGACTCGAAAGCTTCCCACTGAAGCTTGAGTCTACTCAAAAATAAGTGGGTCAGATGAAAGCACGGATGCCTAGCTGGAAGGACTGTTCTTGGCTAGCGAACGAGACTGGAATAATGTTCCCGTTCGGATTCTTCCAATTGCATTTGAGGAGTACCCACACATCAGTCACTGGCTTTATCAATTAAGTGCATCGAGGACTCATTCCCACAGGTGACTGTATGTACATACCCCAACAGAAGCCATTGAGCTAAAGGGTAGAGCTGCCGCTTTCCAAGGTGCGGACTCTAACCCGTGAAGCTTATAAGAAATCCCGCTATGCTCTCGACAGAACATCAAAACAGGGCTAATGATTGAATCTACTACAACCGGCTCCAATGCTCGTCTTAGTGTGCGCAGGGCTTGCAAAGCTATTAGAGACTACAAAGGAAGCACAGCTGCGAGCCTGCCCAGTGACACGAGCATACCAGACGAGCTAAGTCACTTCTAGCTCGCTTCGAGGCAAGCCAACATGACACATGCATGAGAGCCATCAGACTGTTCCAGATGACTGTGTTGATCACGCTCCTCCAGTAGCCGACGTCGGAGGGAAGACCTTTAAACAGGTCAACATTTACAAAGGCTGCGGGGCCAAGACGGAATTACCAGAACGTGTGCTCCGCGGCATGTACTGACCAACTGGCAGGTGTTCTTCACTGACATTTTAAACATGCTCTATGCATTGAGTCTGAAAATACAACATGTTTTAAACAGACCAACATTAGTCCCCGTGTGCCAATAACACGAAGCGCAACCTGCTAAATGCACTACAGACCCGTAGCACTCACGTCCGTAGCCACTGAAGTGTATATGAAAGGCTGGTAATGCGCTCACATCAACACCATTATTCCCAGAAACCCTAGACAGAACCCTAGACATACCGCCAAACAGATCCACATGATGCCAATCTTTATTGCACTCCACACTGCCCTTTCCCCACCTAGACAAAGGAACACCTATGTGAGAGTGCTATTCATTTGAGTACACTCAGCGTTCAAACACCATAGTACACTAAAACACATCCACTAAACTAAAGGATCCTGGACTAAACACCTCCCTTCTGTTAACTGCGTCCTGGACTTCCGACGGGCCGCCCGCAGTGGTGAGGGTGGGTTAGCAACACATCATGCACGCCTGATCCTCAAAACACTGGTGGCCCCCGTCCAGTGCGTGCGTGCTCGTTCCCCTGCTGTATTCCCTGTTTCACCCATACTGCAATGGCCAGGTACGACTCCAACACATCATTAAGTTTGCAGCGACATAGCAGTAGAGGCCTGATCACCAACAACGACGTAGACAGCCATATAGGGTGGAAGTGTAAGGCCCAGTACATTCAACTGGGGCTAAGCTGCCTTGCCATCCAGGACCTTCTACACCCGGTGGTGTCAGAGGAAGGCCCTAAAAATTGCAATAACCCCATCCACCCCAGTCATAGACTGTTCTTCTACTACGATTGACAAGCGGTACCGGAACGCCAAGTCTAGGGACCAAAAGGCTTCTCAACAGCTGTTTACTGCCCAAGCCAGAAGACTCCTCTGAACAAGGTAATCAAATGGCCTACCCGCGGACTATTTGCATTCGTGCTTACCCCAACCCCTCTTTTACGCGTACTGGCTACTCTGTTTATCATATATGCATAGTCACTTTAACCATACCTACATGCTACATACTACCTCAATTAGCTACTCTGACTAACCCGCGTGCCTGTTATAATTAGGCTTCGCTACTATGTAGAGCCTCGCTACTGTAATTATTCACTGTCTTTTTACTGTTGTTTCTTTATTTCCTTTACTTATCTATTGTTCACCTAACACCTATTTTTACTTAAAAAATGTCCCACTGTGTGGTTAGGCCGTAAAGTAAGTATTTCACTGTTAAGGTCACACCCTATTGTATTCGGTTGCAGTGACAAATTAAACTTTGATTGGATATCGTCCGCCTATCATCCTCTATGAATTTTCCACCCAAGTTGTCAGACCCAGGTGGCTTTCATTGTTATAAGACAACAGCAACTTTTTCACCTCTTCCACACACGTATCTTTCATAATTTTTGGTCAGTTTCTGTTATGCATGGCCTGTCTAGGTTCAGAATTTGTTGTTCGCATGTAGTTACTATAAGTTTGCTAATCTTCTCAATTGAAAAATCATTAAAAGTATGTTGGCAATAAAGTGTTGATTTGTGATGAATCAGCCATCTGATTCAGGGAATTGATAGAGCCAAGCTTACCTTTTGCTCAAATTTTCATTTAAGTGCAATCAAAGCTTTTTCTTTTCATAGTACGTTTCTTCTTCTGTTTGCTTCAGTTTAGTCACATGATCTTCAATTAGCAGCACATTTTCAGTGGATTGTGCCCCAGTCAGATTTAATTGCGCCGATACCGATACCGATTATTGGAGTACCAAAAAATCCGATACCGATTAATGACAATTACAACAATACTGAATGGACACTTATTTTAACTTCATATAATACATAAATAAAATAAATGTAGKCTCGAATAAATAATGAAACATGTTCAATTTGGTTTAAATAATGCAAAAACAAAGTGTTGGAGCAGAAAGTAAAAGTGCAATATGTGCCATGTAAGAAAGCGAACGTTTCAGTTCCTTGCTCAGAACATGAGAACATATAAAAGCTGGTGGTTCCTTTTAACGTGAGTCTTCAATATTTCCAGGTAAGAAGTTTTAGGTTGTAGTTTTTATAGGAATTATAGCACTATTTCTCTCTATACCATTTGTATTCCCTATACTTTTACTATTGGATGTTCTTATAGGCACTTTAGTATTGCCAGTGTAACAGTATAGCTTCCGTCCCTCTAATCGCCCCTACCTGGGCTCGAACCAGGAACACATCGACAATAGCCACCCTCGAAGCAGCGTTACCCATGCAGAGCAAGGGGAACAACTACTCCAAGTCTCAGAGCGAGTGACGTTTGAAGCACTATTAGCGCGCACCCCGCTAACTAGCTAGCCATTTCACATCGGTRACACCAGCCTAATCTCGGGAGTTGATAGGCTTGAAGTCATAAACAGCGCAATGCTTGAAGCATTGCGAAGAGCTGCTGGTAAAACGCACGAAAGTGCTGTTTGAATGAATGCTTACGAGCCTCTTGGTGCCTACCATCGCTCAGTCAGACTGCTCTATCAAATCATAGACTTAATTATAATANAAAATGGATCCCACAATCTTTTTAAAAGGGTTGGTAACAGGCTGATTGTTGCCTGTTTGAGCCAGTAAAGTGCTTTGCTATTCTTGGGTAGCTGATTGACTTTTGCTTCCCTCCAGGCCTGAGGGCACACACTTTCCTGTAAGCTTGGATTGAAGAGATGGCAGATAGGAGTGGCAATATTTCGCTCGCCTGAAGTAGAGTATTTTATGATAAACTGCAGAACACACTATTTGCCAAGAGAGTTCTCATCTACACTTCTCGTGGCTGTTTATTTACCACCAAAGACGGACGCTGGCACTAAGACCGCACTGAGTCAGCTGTATAAGGAAATAAGCAAACAGGAAACTGCTCACCCAGAGGCAGAGCTCCTAGTGGCTGGAGACTTTAATGCAGGGAAGCTTAAATCTGTTTTACCTAATTTCTATCAACATGTTAAATGTGCATCCTGAGGGAAAACAATTCTAAATCACCTGTACTCCACACATAGAGAAGCATACAAAGCTCTCCCTCACCCTCCATTTGGTAAATCTGACCACAATTCTATCCTCCTGATTCCTGCTTACAAGAAAAAATTTAAGCAGGAAGCACCAGTGACTCAGTCTATAAAAAAGTGGTCAGATGAAGCAGATGCTAAGCTACAGGACTGTTTTGCTAGCACAGACTGGAATATGTTCCGGGATTCTTCCAATTGCATTGAGGAGTACCACACATCAGTCACTGGCTTTATCAATAAGTGCATCGAGGACGTCATTCCCACAGTGACTGTATGTACATACCCCAACCAGAAGCCATTGAGCTAAAGGGTAGAGCTGCCGCTTTCAAGGTGCGGAACTCTAACCCGGAAGCTTATAAGAAATCCCGCTATGCTCTCCGACGAACCATCAAACAGGCTAAGATTGAATCGTACTACACCGGCTCCAATGCTCGTCTTATGTGGCAGGGCTTGCAAACTATTAGAGACTACAAAGGGAAGCACAGCTGCGAGCTGCCCAGTGACACGAGCATACCAGACGAGCTAAGTCACTTCTATGCTCGCTTCGAGGCAAGCAACACTGACACATGCATGAGAGCATCAACTGTTCCAGATGACTGTGTGATCACGCTCTCCGTAGCCGACGTGAGTAAGACCTTTAAACAGGTCAACATTTACAAGGCTGCGGGGCAAGACGGATTACCAGAACGTGTGCTCCGGGCATGTACTGACCAACTGGCAGGTGTCTTCACTGACATTTTTAACATGTCTATGATTGAGTCTGAAATACCAACATGTTTTAAACAGACCAACATAGTCCCTGTGCCCAATAACACTAAGGCAACCTGTCTAAATGACTACAGACCCGTAGCACTCACGTCCGTAGCCATGAAGTGTTTTGAAAGGCTGGTAATGGCTCACATCAACACCATTATCCCAGAAACCCTAGACAGAAACCCTAGACATACCGCCCAAACAGATCCACATGATGCAATCTTTATTGCACTCCACACTGCCCTTTCCCACCTAGACAAAAGGAACACCTATGTGAGATTGCTATTCATTGAGTACAGCTCAGCGTTCAACACCATAGTACACTCAAAACACATCACTAAACTAAGGATCCTGGGACTAAACACCTCCCTCTGTAACTGGATCCTGGACTTCCTGACGGGCCGCCCGCAGGTGGTGAGGGTGGGTAGCAACACATCTGCCACGCTGATCCTCAACACTGGTGCCCGTCCAGTGCGTGCGTGCTCGTCCCCTTCTGTATTCCCTGTTCACCCATGACTGCATGGCCAGGTACGACTCCAACACCATCATTAAGTTTGCAGACGACATAGCAGTAGTAGGCCTGATCACCAACAACGACGAGACAGCCTATAGGGAGGAAGTGTAAGGCCCAGTACATCACTGGGGCTAAGCTGCCTGCCATCCAGGACCTCTACACCCGGTGGTGTCAGAGGAAGGCCCTAAAAATTGTCAAAGACCCCATCCACCCCAGTCATAGACTGTTCTCTCTACTACAGCATGACAAGCGGTACCGGAACGCCAAGTCTAGGACCAAAAGGCTTCTCAACAGCTTTTACTCCCAAGCCATAAGACTCCTGAACAGGTAATCAAATGGCTACCCGGACTATTTGCATCGTGTACCCCAACCCCTCTTTTACGGTACTGCTACTCTGTTTATCATATATGCATAGTCACTTTAACCATACCTACATGTACATACTACCTCAATTAGCCTGACTAACCGGTGCCTGTATATAGGCTCGCTACTATGTAGAGCCTCGCTACTGTTATTATTCACTGTCTTTTTACTGTTGTTTTTTATTTCCTTACTTATCTATTGTTCACCTAACACCTATTTTTTACTTAAAAATTCCACTGTTGGTTAGGGCCTGTAAGTAAGTATTTCACTGTAAGGTCTACACCTATTGTATTCGGTGCATGTGACAAATAAACTTTGATTTGATATCGTCCGCTATCATCCTCAGTAATTTTCCACCCAAGTTGTCAGACCCAGGTGGCTTGTCATTGTTGATAGACAACAGCAACTTTTTCACCTCTTCCACACACGTATCTTTCATAATTTTGGTCAGTTTTGTATGCATGGCTGTCTAGGTTCAGAATTTGTTGTTGGCATGTAGTACTATAAGTTTGCTAATCTTGCCAATGAAAAAATCATTAAAAGTAGTTGGCAATATAAGTGTGATTTGTGATGAATGAGCCATCTGATTCAGTGAATGATAGAGCCAAGCTTACCTTTTTGCTCAAATTTTCATTTAAGGTGCATCAAAGCTTTTTCTTTTCATAGTACAGTTTCTTCTTCTTTTTGTTCAGTTTAGTCACATGATTTCTCAATTTACAGCACATTTTCCAGTGGATTGTGCAGTCAGATTTAATTGCCATTTGTTTTTCCCTGTCCCTCAACCATAAAATTTTTCCATTCTTCATCAATCCCACATATTTTTACAGTCATTTTCTAAATGGGTGCATGCTTATTATTAACTGAAATAAAAAATGTCATAAATGTGTCAAGTGTAACGTCTGGTTGCTCTTCATTACACTAATAAAAGCATGAGCTGGCGCAGCGAAAATAATTTAGTGTAGAAGTAGTGACTAACAGTGAATAAACTGTAAGCTATAAAACAAAGAGAGTCGCACACTCCATATTAGAGGTCGACCGATTATGATTTTTCAACGCCGATACCGATACCGATTATTGGAGTACCAAAAAATCCGATACCGATTAATGACAATTACAACAATACTGAATGGACACTTATTTTAACTTCAAGCGCCACCTCCCCGCTAACTAGCTAGCCATTTCACATCGGTACACCAGCCTAATCTCGGGAGTTGATAGGCTTGAAGTCATAAACAGCGCAATGCTTGAAGCATGCGAAGAGCTGCTGGTAAAACGCACGAAAGTGCTGTTTGAATGAATGCTTACGAGCCTCTTGGTGCCTACCATCGCTCAGTCAGACTGCTCTATCAAATCATAGACTTAATTATAATATAATAAAAACAGAAATACGAGCCGTAGCGTCATTAATATGGTCGAATCCGGAAAACTATCATCTCGAAAACAAAACGTTTATTCTTTCAGTGAAATACGGAACCGTTCCGCCATTTATCTAACGGGTGGCATCCGTAAAAGTTTACAATTTCCGTTTCCATTGCACAACCTTTCAATGTTTATGTCATAATTACGTAAAATTCTGGCAAATTAGTTCGCAACGAGCCAGGCGTCCAAACTGTTGCATATACCCTGACTCTGTGTGCAATGAACGCAAGAAAGTGACACACAAATTTCACTTGGTTAATATTGCCTGCTACCCTGGATTCCTTTTAGCTAAATATGCAGGTTTAAAAATATATACTTCTGTGTATTGATTTTAAGAAAGCATTGGTTTATGGTTTAGGTACAGTCGTGCAACGATTGTGCTTTTTTCGCAAAATGCGCTTTTTGTTAAATCATCCCCCGTTTTGCGAAGTTGGCTGTCTTTGTTAGGAAGAAATA
>NC_036840.1:14674909-14695221 GCF_002910315.2 Salvelinus sp. IW2-2015 | reverse complement strand
CATTATACATAAATAAATTAAATGTAGACTCGAATAAATAATGAAAACATTTCAATTTGGTTTAAATAATGCAAAAAAACAAAGTGTTGGAGCAGAAAGTAAAAGTTGCAATATGTGCCATGTAAGGAAACGAACGTTTCAGTCCTTGCTCAGAACATGAGAACATATAAAAGCTGGTGGTTCCTTTTAACGTGAGTCTTCAATATCCAGGTAAGAAGTTTTTAGGTTGTAGTTTTTATAGGAAATTATAGCACTATTCTCTCATATACCATTTGTATTCCCTATACTTTACTATGGATGTTCTTATAGGCACTTTAGTATTGCCAAGTAACAGTATAGCTTCCGTCCCTCTAATCGCCCCTACCTGGCTCGAACCAGGAAACACATCGACAATAGCCACCTCGAAGCAGCGTTACCCATGCAGGAGCAAGGGAACAACTACTCCAAGTCTCAGAGCGAGTGACGTTTGAAGCACTATTAGCGCGCACCCCGCTAACTAGCTAGCCATTTCACATCGGTTACACCAGCCTAATCTCGGGAGTTGATAGGCTTGAAGTCATAAACAGCGCAATGCTTGAAGCATGCGAAGAGCTGCTGGTAAAACGCACGAAAGTGCTGTTTGAATGAATGCTTACGAGCCTCTTGGTGCCTACCATCGCTCAGTCAGACTGCTCTATCAAATCATAGACTTAATTATAATATAATAAAAACAGAAATACGAGCCGTAGCGTCATTAATATGAGTCGAATCCGGAAAAACTATCATCTCGAAAACAAAACGTTTATTCTTTCAGTGAAATACGGAACCGTTCCGCGTATTTTATCTAACAGTCTTCAAACAGTTCGCAACGAGCCAGGCGGCCCAAACTGCTGCATATACCTTGACTCTGTTGCAAGAGAAGTGACACAATTTCCCTAGTTAAAAMAAATTCATGTTAGCAGGCAATATTAACTAAATATGCAGGTTTAAAAATATATACTTGTGTATTGATTTTAAGAAAGGCATTGATGTTTATGGTTAGGTACACGTTGGAGCAACGACAGTTCTTTTTCGCGAATGCGCACCGCATCGATTTTATGCAAAGCAGGACACGCTAGATAAACTAGTAATATCATCAACCATATGTAGTTATCTAGTGATTATGATTGATTGATTGATTGTTTTTTATAAGATAAGTTTAATGCTAGCTAGCAACTTACCTTGGCTTCTTACTGCATTCGCGTAACAGGCAGGCTCCTTGTGGAGTGCAATGTAAGGCAGGTGGTTAGAGCGTTGGACTAGTTAACCGTAAGGTTGCAAGATTGAATCCCCGAGCTGACAAGGTAAAAATATGTCGTTCTGCCCCTGAACAAGGCAGTTAACCAACCGTTCCTAGGCCGTCATTGAAAATAAGAATGTGTTCTTAAGTTACTGACGTGCCTAGTTAAATAAAGGTGTAAAAAAAAAAGACATCTGGCAAATCGGTGTCCAAAAATACTGATTTCCGACTGTTATGAAAACTTGAAATCGGCCCTAATTAATCGTCCATTCCGATTAATCGGTCGACCTCTACTCCATATGTATAACCTCCCAGTAATTTATTGGGTAAAAAAACACCAACGTTTCGGCATCACTGTCTTCTTCACCACAGACCAGCAAATATCATTTTCATATTCAACATAGGAATCACTACAAAACGTATTGTATGACCTCTAAAAAAACATATTATGCCCAGCCTAGATATGGCTACTATAGTATGACCACTACATCCGATGGATTTGGATGCTGCTTTAGAGCAGATTTCTGCAGCATTTATAAAGATGTGATCAATACATGTGTATGATTTAATTCCTGTGCTACTTGTAAATACCCTGACTGAAAACCTGAATCAGGTTGCAGGCACTGGTTACAATTTGAGTGGGCACCTTAATGAAAGCCAGTCAATATTCAGTCAATATTTAGTCTGAGAAGCCAGTCAATATTTAGGTCACCGAGAAAATATAACTCTTTTGATATCCATCTAATCCAAGATGGCGTAGCAGTCGGATGTGMCTTTGTCCTGTCTTGTCCCGTGTAAATAGTATTCGTATTTTTCGTATACATTTCGTATACATTTCYTATTTATTTTAATTTCACTTTCCATCTAGGAACTGAATATACATTCCTACATTCCGCCTCACCCAATGTGGTACGGACCTGCTATTTTTTTTATATACTTTAGAACCGTAACCCCAATCAGAAGCTAGCCAGATAACTAGCTACTAGCTAGTAGTCAGTTAGCCACTGCTGCGGTCTTCGCCCTTAACTCGGACACAGCCAGCTTCAATACCGGGCCAATACCTGCCAGTCTGCAAGCGCGATATCAACCCAGAGCATATAGGACTGCTTTTTCTCTTACCACATCACCGGATTCCTGACGCAAGCTCTGGACAATTACACCGTATTATCACAGCTAGCTAGCTGCAACCGAGTGGCTACTACTGGCTAACACCTCTGTCCCGAAGCAAGCACCAGTTAGCCTTGAGCTAGCCTCGAGCTAGCCCATCTGCCGGCTAGCCGAAGAGGTCTACCAGCTAGCGCAGTTAGCGCCACTGCACGAAGCTAGCACCAGTTAGCAAACCAACAATTCTACAATTCACAACCTCTCTTTCGCCATTCGGCTTGGATTCTCTGGATCTCTGTCGACACGACCACGTCTGAGCAACCCCCTCCGTCTGAGCAGACCACCCCCCGGGCTACTAACTTTAAACGCCGCGTGCTAGCTTAGTGGAGGCCTCTCTGCTCCATCTACGGCTGCCCTCTGGACACTAATGATCACTTGGCTACATAGCTGATGCATGCTTGACTGTCCATTAATTCACGGTACTCCATTTGTTTATTTGTGTTTTATCTGTCGGCTCTGTGGCTTTAACTCAGGATCTGTGTGTAGTTAATCCGACCCTCTCTGCCTAGTCGTCGCCAATTTTTAACTGTTTGTTGCTGTGTTAAGACTAGCACCCTGTTATTGCTGCTGTTATCTTACCTGTTGTTTTAGCTGCTCTCTCAAAAGACCTGCAATCACTTTATGCCTTATTGTATGTCCTCTCTCAAATATCAATATGCCTTGCAGATACTGTTGTTTCAGGCTAGCTATCAATTAAATCAGATTGTTTGGTTTGGCAAATGGACCCTGTAAGTTCCAGCTCTCGCGTACTCTGATACCCGCTTTTGGTCCCACCCCCAGCACATGGCGGTGACGCTCAACCCATTTGAAGACCCAGCCATGTCCGAGAGATACAACTCTCTTATCAATCACCCAGTGGCCTGGCCTGCCTCCACTGTACCCGCGCCCCTCCATACCGCCTGTCTGCACATTATGCCACAGCCATCTATTCTTATAACGCCATAAATCTGCTCTCTTTTATTCTTTGCCTCCAACGCTCTAGGCGACCGAGTTTTTGATAGCCTTAGCCGCACCCGTCATCTACTTACTCCCTCTGTTTCTCTATCGGGTGATGTTGGAGGTAAGCCCAGGCCATGCATGTACCCGTAGCCCCTGCATTTGTTTGACTTCTGTGATCTGAAAAAGCTTGGCCTCATGCATGTCAACATCAGAAATGCCTTCCTCCCTAAGTTTGCCTTACTCTACCGCTTTAGCCACTCTGACTCAATCCCTGATCTGCCGTGTCCGAATCCGCTGGATTTAGGAAGGCCAAACCCGAAAAATTTCTGAGATTTCCGCATACCGCCACCTATAACATTCCGTCAAGATAGAACTGCCAAAGGGGGAGGAGTTGCAATCTCACCTGCACTGCAGAGTGCATAGACAAATCCTGGCAAAGTTCTGTCTACTTTCCAGGTCTATGCCCAAACAGGTTCGAACTTCTTAATTAATAAAATTAATTCTCCATGAAATAGTCTCTCACTGTTGCCGGCGCTGCTACCGTTGGACCCCCTCAGCTCCCAGCTGTGGCCCTGGACACCATCTTGAATTGATCGCTCCACTCTAGCTTCAGAGTTTGTTCTGTTATTGGTGACCTAAACTGTGGATTGCTTAACACCCACGGCAGTCCCTACAACCAAGCTCGATGCCCTCAATCTCACAACAATCATCAGGAACCGCACGCAGGTACAACCCCAAATCCGTAAGACACTGGCAGCCCTAATAGACATTACACTACAACCTGCCCTCCAAATACACCTCTGCTGTCTTCAATAAGATCTCAGCGATCACTGCCTCATTGCCTGTATCCGCCACGGGTCGCGGTCAAAAACGACCACCCCTCATCACTGTCAAACGCTCCTAACACTTCTGGCGAGCAGGCTTTCTAATCGACCTGGCCCGGGTACCCTGGAAAGGATATTGACCTCATCCCGTGTTGAGGATGCCTGGTCATTCTTTAAATGTTACTTCCTCACCATATTAGACAAGCATGCTCCGTTCAAAAAATGCAGAACAAGAACAGATATAGCCCTTGGTTCACTCCAGACCTGACTGCCCTCGACCACGCAAAAACCATCCGTGGGCGAACTGCAAATAGCATCGAAGAGCCCCCGCGATATGCAACTGTTCAGAGGAAGTCAAGGAACCAAATACCCGCAGTTCAGTCAGGAAAGCAAAGGCCAGCTTTTTAAGCAGAAATTCGCATCCTGTAGTCCTAACTCGCAAAAGTTCTTGGCCACTGTAAAGTCCTTGGAGAACAAGAGCACCTCCTCCCAGCTGCCCACTGCACTGAAAGCTAGGTAACACGGTCCCACCACCGATAAATCCGTGATAATCGAAGACTTCAACAAGCATTTCTCATGGCTGGCCATGCTTCCTCCTGGCGACTCCAACCTTTGGCCAACAGCCCCGCCCCCGCGCTGCTACTCGCCCAAGCCTCCCCGCCTTCTCCTTTACCAAATCCAGATAGCAATGTTCTGAAAGAGCTGGAAAAACTGGACCCATACAAATCAGCTGGCGCTTGACAATCTGGACCCTATTTCTGAAACTGTCCGCCGCCATTGTCGCACCCCTATTACAGCCTGTTCAACCTCTCCTTCGTATCATCTGAGATCCCCAAGGATTGGAAAGCTGCGGCGGTCATCCCCTCTTCAAGGGGGGAGACAACCTGGACCCAAACTGTTACAGACCTATATCCATCCTGCCTGCCTAATCTAAGGTCTTCGAAGCCAAATCAACAAACAGATCACTGACCCTCCGAATCCCACCGTACCTTCTCCGCTGTGCAATCCGGTTTCGAGCCGGTCACGGGTGCACCTCAGCCACGCTCAAGTACTAAATGATATCATACCCCCATCGATAAAAGACATTACTGTGCAGCCGTCTTCATCGACTGGCAAGGCTTTCGCACTCTGTCAATCACCATATTCTTATCGGCAGACCCAGTAGCCTCGGTTTTTCATAATGACTGCCTTGCCTGGTTCACCACTACTTTGCAGACAGAGTTCAGTGTGTCAAATCGGAGGGCATGTGTCCGGTCTCTGGCAGTCTCTATGGGGTACCACAGGGTTCAATTCTCGGGCCGACTCTTTTCTCTGTATAAATCAATGATGTTGCTCTTGCTGCGGGCGATTCCCTGATCCACCTCTACGCAGACGAACACCATTTCTATATACTTCCGGCCCTTCTTGGACACTGTGCTATCTAACCTCCAACGAGCTTAAATGCCATACACACTCCTCCGTGGCCTCCAACTGCTCTTAAACGCTAGTAAAACCAAATGTATGCTTTTCAACCGTTCGCTGCCTGCACCGCACGCCCGACTAGCATCACCACCCTGGACGGTTTCCGACCTAGAATATGTGGACATCTATAAGTACCTAGGTGTCTGGCTAGACTGCAAACTCTCCTTCCAGACTCATATCAAACATCTCCACCAAAATCAAATCAAGAATCGGCTTTCTATTCCGCAACAAAGCCTCCTTCACTCACGCCGCCAAAACTTACCTAGTAAAACTGACTATCCTACCGATCCTCGACTTCGGCGATGTCATCTACAAAATAGCTTCCAACACTCTACTCAGCAAACTGGATGCAGTTTATCACAGTGCATTCGTTTTGTTACTAAAGCACCTTATACGACCCACCACTCGCGACCTGTATGCCTAGTCGCTGGCCCTCGCTACATGTTCGTCGTCCGACCCTCTGGCTCCAGGTCATCTACAAGGCTATGCTAGGTAAAGTGCCGCCTTATCTCAGTTCACTGGTCACGATGGTACCCCACCCGCAGCACGCGCTCCAGCAGGTGTATCTCACTGATCATCCCTAAAGCTAAAAACCTCATTTGGACGCCTTCCCTTCCAGTTCTCTGCTGCCTGCGACTGGAACGAATTGCAAAAATCTCTGAAGTTGGAGACTTTTACTCTCCTCAACAACTTTAAAAATTCTGCTATCCGAGCAGCTAACCGATCGCTGAGCTACAGTCATCTGTAAACTACCCACCCAATTTATCTACCTCACCCCCATAACTGCTTTTATTTATTTACTTTTCTCTTTTTGCACACCAGTATCTCTTCTTGCACATGATCAATCTGATGATTTATCACTCCAGTGTTAATCTGCTAATTGTAATTATTCGATTTTATTGCCTACCTCATGCTTTTGCACACATTGTATATAGATTCTCTTTCTTTCTACCATGTTATTGACTTGTTTATTGTTTACTCCATGTGTAACTCTGTGTTGTCTGTTCACACTGCTATGCTTTATCTTTGGCCAGTCGCAGTTGCAAATGAGAACTTGTTCTCAACTAGCCTACCTGGTTAAATAAAGGTGAAATAAATAAAATAAAAAAAATATTTACATACATTATCAAGCATTTCACACATATTTCCAGATACTAACTGGGTTCGGTTGGAGGGTTCGTCCGGGTTAGGGAGGGTTTGGCCGGCAGGGATATCCTTGTCTCATCGCGCACTAGCGATTCCTGTGGCGGGCCAGGCGTAGGTGTACGGTTTTCCTCCGCACATTGGTGCGGCTGGCTTCCGGGTTGGATGCGCGCTGTGTTAAGAAGCAGTGTGGCTTGGCTGGGTTGTGTTTCGGAGGACGCCATGGCTCTCGACCTTCGCCTCTCCGTGCGGGAGTTGTAGCGATGAGACAAGACAGTAATACTAACAATTGGATACCACGAAATTGGGGAGAAAAAGGGGGTACATTTTAAAATCAAATTTACAGAAGTATTCAGACCCTTTACTCAGTACTTTGTTGAAGCACCTTTGTCAGCGATTACAGCCTTGAGTTTTCTTGGTATGACGCTATAAGCGTTGGCCACTGTATTTGGGGAGTTTCTCCCATTCTTCTCTGCAGCACTCTCATGTTCTGTCAAGTTGGTGGGGAGCATTGCTGCTATTTTCAGGTCTGTCCAGAGATGTTCGATGTGGTTCAAGTCTGGGCTCTGGCTGGGCCACTCAAGGACATTCAGAGACTTGTCCTGAAGCCACTCCTGCATTGTCTTGGCTGTGTGCTTAGGGTCGTTGTCATGTTGGAAGGTGAACCTTCGCCCCAGTCTGAGGTCCTGAGCGCTCTGGAGCAGGTTTTCATTGAGGATCTCTCTGTACTTTGCTCCATTCATCTTTGCCTCGATCCTGACTAGTATCCCAGTCCATGCTGCTGAAAAACATCCCCACAGCATGATGCTGCAACCAGCGTGCTTCACCGTTGGGATGGTGTCAGGTGTCCTCCAGACGGGACGCTTGGCATTCAGGACAAAGAGTTCAATCTTGGTTTCATTATACCAGAGAATCTTGTTTCTCATGATCTGATAATCTTTAAGTGCCTTTTGACAAACTCCAAGCGGGCTGTCATGTAACTTTTAATGAGGGGTGGCTTCCGTCTGGTCACCATAAAGGCCTGATTGGTGGAGTGCTGCAGGGATGGTTGTCCTTCTGGAAGGTTCTCCTATCTCTACAGAGGAACTCTAGAGCTCTGTCAGAGTGACCATCGGGTTCTTGGTGACGTCCCTGACCATGACCCTTTCCCCCGATTGCTCAGTTTGGCRGGGCGGCCAGCTCTAGAAAGAGTCTTTGGTGGTTCCAAACTTCTTCCATTTAAAAATGATGGATGGCACTGTGTTCTTGAGGACCGTCAATGCTGCAGAAATGTTTTGGTACCCTTCCCCAGATCTGTGCATCGACACAATCCTGTCTCGGAGCTCTACAGACAATTCCGTCGACCTCATGGCTTGGTTTTTGCTCTGACATGCACTTTCAACTGTGGGACCTTATTTAGTTGTGTGCCTTTCCAAATCATGTCCAATCCCAGTTTAATTTACCACAGGTGGACTCCAATCAAGTTGTAGCTACATCTCAAGGATGATCAATGGAAACAGGATGCACCTGTCATGACGTTGGCCTGGGGGTAGGTTTATGACAGTCATAAATACCTCTTCCCCCCCCTTTCCTCTCCCCACTCTACTGATGTGACATTAGAAAGCCCCTTTGGTTAACATAGAGATTCTGGGAACATCAGAAGTTGGGGGGAAATGAACTATATTCTGGTAATCCGACCAAGTGAACATATGCGGTGGTACTTAATTAAGGTATATTATGTCAGTTRGGTTGTCATCTGGCACATTCTCATCAATGATAGAATGACATAAACTCTACTGTGGAAAGTCTGCACATCAGAGGTATCGGATTCACATGGAATTGTTGTTTAATTGAAATGTTTGAAAATGAAATTATTTGTGAAGAGATGAAATGTAATTTTATCTTCCAAATGAGAGATTTGGGCTTTCATAAGTTTAGGGCTCTGCTCAACCAGTGGCCCGCCCCTGTGAAGAGACATGGGTTATAAACTTTTCAGACACACACCTCTCCCTCCACTATATAAGCCATTGACGAAAATTTTACCTCCTGTTCCGAGGATGTGAGGACGACGGTCCTATGTCAGAATGGTTCAGATAATAACTACAGAACAAAGCCAACATCAGCATGAGCTTTGGTTGTGAATGGTATGAACTTTGAACTCGTATTAACTATAGAAGTGATACCTCCTAGACGTTGTTAGCAACAGCAGCTGCAAACGTAAATTAGGACAGACAGAGTATCCAGTCTACCACTCAGCAGCAGCAGCAGAGACATTCTTCAAAGGACAAAGGACCTGGTTGGGCAACACGGCCTTCCATCTACCACCAACCTACCGAAGCACAGCTCAGAGTAAATATTTATTGCATTTTCATTTTCCAAATGGCCGGTAATTTAGAATGCATAAGATATTGTATTTACGATAGCACAGCTTCGCCCCTTTGTTCCTCAGTCTTCCCGCTCTTTCACTCAAACCCAGCCCTTTTCTTTTGTGTAACAAGCTGTCATGTCTGTTCCGCCCGCTAGGGACATTTTCCATTATGACGTAATTTGTAATCAAGGTATGATTCTTTCCGTGTATATGCAATTCTGTTTGATTAGTTATGTATTTAGTAAATAAATAATTAAACCCAATTTTGTATTGCTGATTCAACTTGTTAGCCAGGGTTCGTGAAGATAACCAAGAATTTACAACTTTCAGATGAGACTGTAATGTCCAGCGATTGGGTGCAGAGATGTAGCGGAGTCAGGCGCAGGACACAGGATTTGAACAACACAACGGAGTTTACTCAAAAAATCAAGCAAAATTCCAAATAGGAACATACATATACACTAGCACATAAAACAACCACTAAAGACACAAACAATCACGGCAGAACAGAAATGTTGCCAGAGGGTTAAATAAGGAACATGATAAGGGGATTGAAACCAGGTGTGTGTAATACAGCAAAACGAAACTGAAACATGGATCGGTGGTGCTAGAAAGCCGGTGACGTCGACCGCCGAACATCACCCGAACAAGGAGAAGGGCCGACTTCGGCGGAAGTCCGTGACACTGAAATAAGGTGCGATTAATGTTGACTGCTATTGATGTAAATTTCTAGGTCTTTAAGAGTTTTATTCGGAAGATAAACAGCTCTATAAATATTATTTCGTGGTCGCCCTCCTTCTAAGTTAATTACATTTACATGATTAGTTCAATCAGGTTATTAATTATGGAGAAAGTATTTTATAGAATAGCATGTCATAACACTTAATATAGCCAAAGACACGACACACCTGAGCTACTTTTGAGTAAGGTATCTGTTTTTGAATTTTAATACATTTGCAAAATGGTCAAAAAACCTATTTTCACTTTGTCATTATTAATATATTTTTTTTTTTTCAAACATTTTAAATAAGGCTTTAAAATAACAATAAAAAAAGTTAAGGGCTCTGAATACTTTCCGAAGGCACTGTAAATAAGGTTACTTACATTTTGGCTGCCAACCTCCTGGGACAAGGGCCAGCAAATAATAATAATCAATAATTTTGCTCTTTATTTAGCCATCTTACATATTAAACTGTATTTGTTAATCGAAAATTGTGAATAACTCACCACAGGTTAATGAGAAGGGTGTGCTTGAAAGGATGCACATAACTCTGCAATGTTGGGTTGTGTTGGAGAGTCTCAGTCTTAAATCATTGTCCACACACAGTCTGTGTCTGTATTTAGTTTTCATGCTAGTGAGGGCTGAGAATCCACTCTCACATAGGTACGTGGTTGCAAAGGGCATCAGTGTCTTAACAGCGCGATTTGCCAAGGCAGGATACTCTGAGCTCAGCCCAATCCAGATATCTTAAATTACATTTTCACTCTTGTTCAGATATCGGTAAGTGGACTGCAGGCAGGGCATGAAAGGGATAACGAATCCAGTTGTTCATGTCATCCGTTTCGGGAAAGTACCTGTGTAATTGCGCACCCAACTCACTCAGGTACTTGGCTATATCACATTTGACCTTGTCCGCAAGCTTGAGTTCATTTGCACACAAAAATCATACTATAATGGAAAGACCTGTGTGTTGTCCTTGTTAATGCAGACAGAGAAGAACTCCAACTACTTAATCATAGCCTCAATTTTGTCCCGCACATTGAATATGGTTGCGGAGAGTCCCTGTAATCCTAGATTCAGATCATTCAGGGGAGAAAAAACATCACCCAGTTAGGCCAGTTGTGTGAGAAACTTGTCATCAAGCAAGCGGTCAGACAAGTGAAAATGATGGTCAGTAAAGAAAACTTTAAGCTCGTCTCTCAATTCATAAAAACTTGTCAATACTTTGCCCCTTGATAACCAGCGCACTTCTGTATGTTGTAAAAGCTTTACATGGTCGCTGCACATATCATTGCATAGTGCAGAAATTACATGAGAGTTCAGGGGCCTTGCTTTAACAAAGTTAACCATTTCCACTGTAGTGTCCAAAACATATTTCAAGCTGTCAGGCATTCCCTTGGCAGCAAGAGCCTCTTGGTGGATGCTGCAGAGTACCCAAGTGGCGTCGGGAGCAACTCCTTGCATGCGCGTTACCACTCCAATATGTCTCCCTGTCATGGCTTTTGTGCCATCAGTACAGATACCAACACATCTTGACCACCAAAGTCCATTTGATGTCACAAAGCTGTCCAGTACTTAAAAAATATCCTCTCCTGTTGTCCTGGTTTCCAGTGGTTTGCAGAATAGGATGTGTTCCTTAATTGATCCCCCATAAATGTAACGGACATATACCAGGAGCTGTGCCAGGCCCGCCACGTCTGTTGACTCATCCAGCTGAATCACATTTTTATTTGAAATACCCCCGACGGCATTGCGCGTACACCAGTTTGGGAATACCTGCTGTAGAGCATCTTCTGTTTACAAAATATTTGGCKGATTTTTGGAATCTTTCCGAGATAGAATCAGTTCTTTAAAAACAATTTCCAGCTGTTCCGAGTTAGCCCTCTTAACTTCTCTAGGATAGGGGGCAGCAAATTCACTATTGGATAAATAGCGTGCCCAATTTCAACTTCCTTCTACTCATCCCCAGAATATAAGATATGCATATTATTAGTAGATTTTGATGAAAACACTCTGAAGCTTCTAAACTGTTTGAATCTTCTGTAAGTATAACAGACATTTTGTAGCAGCAAAACCCGAGGACCCATATTTATTTTTTAGTCACTGTCTGTTCAATGAGGTTTCATTGCATTACGGATTTTAATCACCTGTTTTCAGTTCCTACCGCTTCCACTGGATGTCACCAGTCTTAGGAAATAGGTTGAGGTTATTCATTTGTGCAATGAAGAAGAAGGCCATCAGGAAGCAGTGTAACGTCATGTGTCTGTTTGAGAGTTGCGCAAGACTAAAAAAAGTTGCGTTAGTTTGTTACTCTCCTGTATTTACATTCATTACATTTAAGTCATTTAGCAGACACTCTTATCCAGAGCGACTTACAAATTGGTGCATTCACCTTATGATATCCAGTGGAACAACCACTTTACAATAGTGCATCTAACTCTTTTAAGGGGGGGGGTGGGTAGAAGGATTACTTTATCCTATCCTAGGTATTCCTTAAAGAGGTGGGTTTACGGTGTTCGGAAGGTGGTGATTGACTCCGCTGACCTGCGTCGTGAGGGAGTTTGTTCCACCTATGGGGGTGCCAGAGCAGCGAACAGTTTTGACTGGGCTAAGCGGAGCTGTACTTCCTCAGAGGTAGGGAGGCGAGCAGGCCAGAGTGGATGAACGCAGTGCCCTTGTTAGGGTGTAGGGCCTGATCAGAGCCTGAAGGTACTGAGGTGCCGTTCCCTCACAGCTCGTAGGCAAGCACCATGGTCTTGTAGCGGTGCGAGTTCAACTGGAAGCCAGTGGGAGAGCGAAGGAGCGGGGTGACGTGAGAAACTTGGGAAGGACAATTTGGATATATATGGACGGAATTAATCGAACAAAGGACACATTTGTGATGTTTATGGGACATATTGGAGTGCCAAAAAAAGATTCTCGTCAAAGGTAATGCATGTTTTATATTTTGTGGGACGGTAGCATCCCACATATCCTAGAGAAGTTAACCTCTCTGCGCTACGGATCCCTTTAGCGGGATATTTTTCTAAACAACCGCTGAATTGCAGAGCGCCAAATTCAAAATAATCCTAAAATATTTAAAATGATGGAATCACAAGTGAAATATACCAAAACACAGTTTAGCCTGTTGTTAATCCACCTATGTGTCAGATTTTGAAAATATGCTTTACAGCTAAAGCAATCCAGATTTTGTGAGTGTATCAATCAATGCTAGAACAGCTAGCCCCAAATTAGATGTCACGAAAGTCAGAAAAGCAATAAAATGAATCGCTTACCTTTGATAATCTTCGGATGTTTGCACTCACGAGACTCCCAGTTACAAACATAAATGTTATTTTTGTTCGATAAATATATTTTATAACAAAAAATGCCATGGTTACGCGTTATGTTCAGAAAACTACAGCCTCGTTCCGTTCGACGAAAATTCCAAAAAGTATCCGTAATGTTCGTAGAATCATGTCAAATGTTTTTTATAATCAATCCTCAGGTTGTTTTTAACATACATAATCGATAATATTTCAACCGGACCGTAACCTATTCAATAAAAGAGGGAAAGAAAATGGAGAGCTACCCCTCTGCGCACAGGAACTAATCAAAGGACACCTGACTAGTTTTGAAAAATCTTGCTCATTTTTCAAATAAAAGCCTGAAACTATGTCTAAAGCCTGGTCACAGCCTTAGGAACCATTGGAAAAGGAATCTGGTTGATACCTTTAAATGGAAGAGATGGGAAATGAAACATCTTGCTTGTTTGTAGGTGACCAAATACTTATTTTCCACCATAATTTGCAAATAAATTCATAAAAAATCTACAATGTGATTTTCTGGTTTTTTTTTCTCATTTTGTCTGTCATAGTTGAAGTGTACCTATGATGAAAATTACAGGCCTTCTCTCATCTTTTTAAGTGGGAGAACTTGCACATATGGTGGCTGACTAAATACTTTTTTGCTCCACTGTACATATGAAATGAGAAAGCAGGATGTAAATATTATTAAATGACTAGTGTTCCATTATTAAAAGTGGCTACCAGGTGGTAGCTGGCTAGTGATGGTATTTAACAGTCTGATGGCTTGAGATAGAAGCTTTTTTTCAGTTTTGGTCCCAGCTTTGATGCACCTGTAGCCTTCTGATAATAGCGGGGTGAACAGCGCAGTGGTCGGGTGGTTGTGTAACCTTTATTTACTCGGCAAGTCAGTGAGGAACAAATTCTTATTTACAATGACGGCCTACCACCGGCCAAACCTGGAAAATGCTGGGCCAATTGTGTGTGCCCTATGGGACCCCCAAAATCACAGCCGGATGTGATACAGTGGATTTGAACTAGGTCGTCTGTAGTGACTGAGATGCAGTGCCTTAGACTGCTGCACCACTCGGGAGCCCCTGATTTAATGTCCTTGATGATCTTTTTGGCCTTCCTGTGACATCGGATGCTGTAGGTGTCCTGGTGATGAGTTGGGCAGACCGCACCACCCTTTGGAGAGCCCTGCGGTTGCGGACGGTGCAGTTGCCGTACCAGGCAGTGATACAGCCCGACGGGATGCTCTCAATTGTGCATCTGTAAAAGTTTGTGAGGGTCTTAGGGGCCAAGCCGAATTTCTTCAGCCTCCTGAGGTTGAAGAGGTGCTGTTGCGCCTTTCATTTTGATTATGGACTTATGCTGGCAGAAATGTATTGAATGTGGTCTCTAATATGTCCATGATATGCTGTAGACACGTATGTAATACCCACTATCTCTCTTCATCTCCTTGGGAAATAACACTGTGGCTTGGATTTAAAATTACTTTGACTGAAACAGCAGCCAATAAACATGCCCATCTAAAATGTGTGTGAGGGAATCATTTGGAGTTCAATTTCCAACAGTAACTCATTTGCGTTGTCAAAAAACAAACTTAACAGAGGCAATCTCAGACAGAAAGACAGGTGTTTGTGCGTGCGTGCGTGTCTGTCTAGACACCGAAATTCCCCGGTGTTAAAAAATACTACAGAGAGTGTTAAATCAACACTGGGTCTTGTGTCTGTGGAATCATATAGACACTGGAACAGTGTTAAATTAACATACTGCTTAGTGTAAAACCTTATTCAAATACTTCCAGAGTGACCTTGCCTTTGCGCAAGTTGTACAGTTACAGTATTTGTTGGATTCATCCATTTTTAGTCCTATGGACTTCAAGTGAGATCCTGAGCGAATATGTTATCCTTAATTTTTTTAAATGATTTAACACAATACCATATGTAGTTCATAAGGCCTTATTTTGAAGGCCTAGTTTTACCATAATATTGGGGCCTGAAACTCATACACATCACTTTTAACCAAACCACATCATTAACCAAACCAAACCACATAATTTTCACATTTCCCAGCATTCTCTATTGCAAGTTGGTTTTTAGAAATGTTTGTTTCYATATGTATGTTTTGTACTTTGATTGATTATTTAATGAATTCATCTTTTGCTACTCAAATATATATTACAAATATTTCCTAAATMAATCCAATATGTTACTTGGATAAATTGCACCCTACTGAAATGGTTGTTCCAGTTTAGACGCTTTAGGTAGTCTCATAGCTTGGGTTTTCAATCCCTGTCAGTCATTCTGAATGCCGGTTGCAGGTGAATAAAAATTCCAATAGGAATTATGCATCACCTTGCAAGCCAGCATAATTTGACACGTTGGCCTAATGTGCCAAAACCACGAGTTTCAGGCCATTGCATTACATTCTCAGATGTTGTAGAGGGAGGTGTTCAGTCCCAGGGTCCTGAGCTTGGTGGTGAGCTTGGAAGTGATGGGAAAACAAGTCTTTCTGAAGCCTTCAACGCTTTTACCAAATTGTGCCGAAAAATGTGGCTCACCACCTGGATTTGGTCTTGAAATTGTGTTTTTTACATTGGATAAAAGTAGAGACTCATAGCTACACAATGGTATAATCATCTTATCAAATAAAATGTATTTATGATGCTTGATGAGGGGGGAAWATKATTTTAATCAATTTTAGAATAAGGCTGTAACGTAACAAAATGTTGAAAAATATAAGGGGTCTGAATACCCTCCGAATGCACTGTAAGTATGGTGTCCAGTATATGTCAGGAGAGATTCTCTGAATATTTATTTGTACGGCTGTGGACAGGTTTATGTTATCAGAACAGTAGCCTATTATGCCCAGTCTTAAATCGTTAAGAAAAGTGGGCTGTAATGATGAGAGTATACAACTATTGATTATAAAAGTGTGCTGTGGATTTATACAGTTTATGTTATAAGGGCAGTAGTGGACTTGCAATCTGGAGCAACGGGAGAATTCCTGGTAGGCTGGTCAACCTGTGTCGGCTTGATAAATTTTTTAAACAATAGGCAAAGGGAAACCAGGTCAGGGAACGACACATATATAACACAACATCAAACTAACTGTATCAATAACATAATGACAGCCATTCCTCAACTTTTGTTGAATTGGAACTACATCATATATGATATTTCATAGTTTCGTATTTTCAGCATATATTTACAATGTATTTGAGCTTGTGTCCTCAAAAGTGACTACACTTCAGCAATTTAGAACAATTTTCACCAGAAAMGTGAGATTTTAATCTTTCTTGAAGTATGCAGCATTACTAAATATTGTTTTGGCCCTCTCATGATAAATTATTAATTTTGTGTATGTCAAATGGTGGGGCTGCTACTGTATTGTTTGTATTTTGTCAAAATAGTGTAATTAATTWGTTTATTCATTCATATCCAAGTTGATGATATGCCCAGTTCAGCTGCAGTGGAAGAGAGAGTCAGGGAGAGCCAGGATACCACCTAAAACTTTTGATTATTTCAGGAGACACAAGTCAGACAACCYAAACATGTTTTTCTTGTTTCCACCCTCAAAAAAAAATAATACCTGTGGTACAGAAGGTTTTCTYTTTTAAGMAGGGCACCATTCTGAAGTGGCTATCATACAGTGAAGAAAGCCATGCTTTATACTGTTCAATTTGTATGGCATTTGCCAAGCCCACTGACAGCAGAGGACACCAGTGTTGTTCACTGTAATTTTTTTGTAGATAATAATACTACTTGGAAAATATGATGTCTGCTTCTGTCTCAGTTAGTATTCTAGCTATTATACTTCCTCTGTTTTATTCTAGGCTTCAGATGATAGGATGTTGTTTAATCATGATAATTTAGTATATGTTCTGTAGCACTCAGAAAATAGTACTGCAWTAGTGTACAATAGCTGTGATGCAYCTAGGCAGTGTTATTAGGGGCTGGTATTAGGGGCTGGTGTGGGTGCGTGCGTACGTTGGCGGGGTGGGGCAGTGGAGTATCCGCGGTCCGGTTGCGGTGGGCAGGTCTGCGTCAATGTCCAGGGCTGTTTTTTTTGTCCTCAACCACGTTGAAATCAGTGGGATCTCGCATTTTGCATAACACGGTTTGAAAAAGCACATGATRAAACAAAGCTTTGGACGTCATTGATGACTTACATTTGATAAAGTGATACCTGCATCAGCACACTGCTTCGAAGTTAGCTGCTTATTGATTTTGACGCATGCCTTGGAGCTCCAGTATCAAACGTAGCATCACTAGAGCTTGGAGGGGACTATGGTGTTGATTGCTGAAGAGTAGTCGATGAACAGCACTCTTACATACAGTAGGTATTCATTTTGTCCAYGTGGGTGAGGGCAGATGTAMGCAAATTAATCCAACCTGCCTTATATTTGTGTATATTCCTTATAACCGCGTACACGCGAGGTAACGTTCCTCATTGCATAACCTTTATGCTGTTATATTCAATTGTGCTTATATAGCTAGCTACATTCTTCTATTAGCGCTMTAAAACAATGCTAATTGTGTCTGAGAAGTATTAGCTTATGTTGTATTTTTAAGCTACCCTGTCCTTATGACTCCCAAGTGGTGCAGTGGTCTAAGGTACAGCATCTCAGTGCTAGAGGTGTAACTACAGACACCCTGGTTCAAATCCAGACTGTGTTTCTATCAAAGTAAGTGCCTTATTACATTATAATAGTATTTATATGTGAACTGTATGTCCAATTACAAAAAATACCTTTGCTCAGTGAACTATTTTTGCCAATAACACCAGCAGTGTTGATGAAATATCTTTGTTTTCAGACTGCATTCCACAAAGCTGTTTATCWTGTCCGCCTTATCCACTGCCCCCATTTTGAGGTTATAGTCAAGCACAGAGTCTGGTTTGATTTTTCGGTCAAAGAACTTGACCGAATGCCAGCCTACATTTCCATATAAAACATGGTTATATTGGTGATTCCCCTTGCCACTTTATTGTTAAGTTTTAGTTTTGTCTTGCCTTCACCTACTCAACATGGCATCTTATTGGCTGGTTTGTGTAGCTTGCTTACGAAGGAGGATGTTTCAGTTAGAAACGTCCCAGTGAACAAGCTCCAAACCAGCGGTAAGTTGTTGGTTGCAAAGCACTGTACGTCAAAAGTGATTTTATACTCCCAAGTGATGATTTAAATGTACAATTTATATCAATTTGTTTGTAAATGTTATTCGAACATCACACATAAGATGCAGCGTTTTTGGTGAATATTTGTTGTGCATTTTGTTGTAGGGAATTTCCGCTAATACTAGCTAGCAACTTACTGTGTCTGGTGGGGGGGGGTTCGTATATTTTGTACAGTGCGTGAGTTCAGAGTTGGATGGTGAGCCGTGTATTGCATGACGTGCAATTTTGTGCTGTTCCTATCAGGTACATTGTTTAAGATATTAAATTGTATATTGTAATTGTATTATTTTGGTAACTACATGCCCAGTGAACAAGCACCAAACCAGCGTGCGTGAGTGCAGAGTTGGATGGTGAGCCGTGCATTGCATGACGTGCAATTTTGTGCTGTTCCTATCAGAATAAAGCTCCATGAGTGGTGCTACAAGTTGGAGTTCGTGTCGATGATTGATTGTACACACCGCAAGAAGAGTACTGTTACAGTGGTGCCGTGACCGTTCTTCTGGATCGGATCATCCTTTCCTGGATTTCCATCTCAGAACTTCGCCGTGGTTGCCGTTGAAGAATCAGTTAAGACGTTGCTGTTGCAGTTTATGGCAATATCACATTTCGCCGCAAGAGGGCGCTACTGCAACGTTTTATTATCGAAATGTATGATTTCTCTGGTTGAGACTTTCTCTACACAGATAAACGATATAACTTGTGTTACTTGTTTATTTGCAATTCTAACGTATATCTGATATAAGTAGAGTGAGTTTTACCAGTGTACTAGATATAGGGTAGATTTTGACGTGAGGTAAAAAAAATATATATATATTTTGCTATTTACATTTTAATTAGTGTGTTGATTTCCCATTGAAGATGGAAGGTGTTGGGAGAGGTAGGGGTTTCCTGACATTTAATCTGTCACCATCTGTTGGTAGGGGTTCAGCCAAAAATCCAGTTTCTTCTATGCCTATGCCTAATCTGGAGGGTTTTGGGAGTTTTGATGATAGTTTACCCATGGAAACGCCCAAGAATGTGTATGAAAGAGTTTTTCCAAATACAGGGAGTGGGGAGGTCTCCATGGATTTCATAGCAGACATAGTACAGCAGATTGGTCATTCCATTGGGGAGAACATTGCCTCCTGTTTGGAGTCAAAGGCAATTGTTGGACATGTTGGGGACAATGTTATGGGGAATGCATGCAGCTCTAGGAGTATGGATGTGTCAGGCCTGAACCTGGTATTGAAGTCTGATATCAGGGAACCGGTGTACTTTTGGGGGGATGGCTCTGAAAAGTGCACAGTGCATGAGTGGGAGGATATGGTCATGGTTTACATGCGTAAGAGGGGCGTATCTGAGATGGACCAAGCTGTTGAGGTTATGGGTAGGGCCCGCGATGTTGTTCAAGTGGGCATACGCAGAAATCCCTCTGATGATTTATCTAAAGGCCCGAGTCCCATCTTTGACTTAGTGACACTGCTTTTTCAAACATGCCCCTCGCTGACTTTTATGCCATATTACCTCTGACTGATGAACAACCATTTGAATATTGGCTCAGACTGAACAGGGCTATGGAGGTTGCTGAAGATTGTTGAAAGAGACAGAAAAAAAGTGTTGAAGCCCATCTCGTGAGCTCACAGTCATGTTCATCAGACATTGCCCTCACGCTGAACTGGTGCTTATCATTAAGTGCAAGCCATTATAGCAGTGGACCGCTGCAGATGTTCATGAGAGATTGGATGAATACAGGAGGGAGCAGAGGTACTCTCACTTATCTAAGGTGACCCCAGCCATCGCAACAATGAAGCAGGAAGTTGATGCTGTCTTTCCAATCACCATGCCTGCTGTGAGGCCCCACACGGAAGTACCCAATGCGTTGCCTTACCCAGCCCAGACTATTCAGGGCTCAGCTGAGCCGATGGAACGTATCCTTGCAATGCTGGAGCGTGTTCTGGAGCAGAGGCCACAACAGTCTGACCGTCAGTTCCAAAAAGGGAATAGGAGCAAA
>NC_036840.1:14669104-14673514 GCF_002910315.2 Salvelinus sp. IW2-2015 | reverse complement strand
TCGACTCCTGTCAAGTGTCTCCTGCTGGTAAGAAGAAACTCATCCAGCTCATAGCTGAGTACCAGTCCATTTTTTCCAGGCACAAGTTGGATTGTGGAAAAGCTTCCGGATGTCTTCACCGCATTTAACTGAGTGATGAGAAACCCTTTCGGATGCTCTACCGACGCCTTTCACCAAATCATTATGAGAAGTTTAAGCAAGCATTGAATGAGATGGAAGAACGTGAAATCATAAGGAAGTCTAGTAGTGAGTTCGCCTCTCCCCTTGTCCTTGTATGGAAGAAGTCTGGAGACCTGAGACTCTGTACTTATTTTCGTTTGCTCAATGCTCGCACTATCAAAGATGCTCACCCACTCCCTCACCAGGCTGACGTGCTGGCCGCTTTAGGTGGAAATGCTTTTTTCTCGACAATGGACCTTACCTCTGGCTACTACAATGTGGAAGTGCATGAGGATGACCATAGATTCACAGCTTTTACGTCGCCATTTGGATTGTACGAATACAATCATATGCCACAGGGTTATGTAATAGTCCTCAACCTTTATGAGGATGATGCTAAACATCTTTGGGGATCAGAACCTTCTTAGCCTGCTGTGTTACCTTGATGATGTCTTGGTCTATGCGCCCACTGAAGATCTGGCTATACAGCGCATGGAAATGGTTTTTGAGCGTCTCAAGGCTCACAACCTGAAGTTGGCGCCAAAAAAGTGTAACTTTCTGCAGAGGTCTGTGGAGTTTCTGGGGCATATCATTAGTGCGGATGGTGTAGCTACAGACCCTGAGAAGGTAAGTGCCATTACAGGAGTAACAGAAGCTGATCTGATGGAAGATGGCACTGACATTCCATCTCAGAAGAAATTGAGGTCATTCCTTGGGATGGTGGTGTATTATCAACAGTTCATTGAAGGGTGTTTGAACATCGCAAAGCCTCTCTTTGGATTGACTACTGGACACAAGGCTCCTCGCTGGAAAAAGAAGCGACGCTCACCTGTCAGGAAGTTGACGGCTGCCGACTGGACAACAGAATGCAGACAGGCCTTATTCCAGCTAAAGCAAGCCTTACTGGACCAGGTTTTGTTGACCCACCCCAACTTCAACAAACCCTTTCTACTCTCGGTGGATGCGTCCAGCAACGGCTTAGGTGCTGTGCTGTCCCAGGTGCAGGAACAGGGAGCTACAGCGAGACCTGTAGCCTTCAGGAGCAAGTCCCTCAGTTATGCGCAGTCGAGGTATCCTGCGCACAGGCTCGAGTTCTTTGCCATGAAATGGGCTATCTGTGACAAGTTCCACCACTGGCTACCGGGACAGCAGTTCACTGTATGGACGGATAATAATCCCTTGACATACATTCTGACCAAAGCAAAGCGTGATGCTTGTGAACAGAGATGGGTCGCCAAGCTGGCACCATACGAGTTTGACATCAAGTACATCCCTGGAAAAATAAATGTTGTTGCAGATGCTTTGAGCAGAGAGCCCTTCGTACGACCCAGTGCACTCCATTGCCTGACAAGGGTCCCGTACGAGACCTTACTAGCTGAAGCTAACGCTGTGCGCACAGACAGAGTGCAAGATCTGTTTCGCTGGTCCAGCCACCCCTTTGACAAAGCCTCTTAGCTGTCAGGCTACTTTTGACCCCTCATCTGGTGCTTTATCAAGACATGAAGTTGCAGCTGTTCTTCATTCACACAGGTGCTGGGTGGGCGAAGTGGGCTCACATGCACTGCTGTTGCCACAGCTTATGCCATCAGAGCAGACCGATGTCGATGTTCTGCCACACGATCTACTGATAAGTAAGCAGCGTGATGACAATGTGATCAGCAGAGTGATCTTGGAACAAACAAAATGTAAAAAAAAAAAAACTAACAAAAAAAAACTAAATGTAAATGTAAATGATCTTCTTTGTATAGAGGGGGAGAAGACCATCCCGGAGAGAGCGTGCCCATGAGAGTGTTGAGGTTTTGTGTCTTCTCAGAAGTTGGGACAAGTTGACCATGAAGATGGGTGTACTGTATCGTGTTTCGAAGAATGTGGTTACAAAGAGGAAAACGTATCTGTATGTGGTTCCAGCCTCCATGAAAGCAATGGTGTTGAAGGGTGTCCATGATGAAGCTGGCCACCAGGGCCAACAGAGAACAGTCTACCTGACTAGACAGAGGTTCTTCTGACATGGCCTGGAGAGGGAGGTAAAAGCATATGTGAAGTGCTGCAGGAGATGCGTCGTGAGCAAGACTTCTGATCCGGAAGCAAGAGCTCCTCTTGAGAGCATAATAACAACTGAGCCTCTTGAACTAGTGTACATAGACTTTTGGTCTGCAGAAGATTCTTCAAACAAGTCCTTGGATGTGCTCGTTGTTACTGACCACTTTACCAAATTGGCTCAAGCCTTCTTGTGTCCGAACCAGTCTGCTAAGTCAGTAGCTCATCAGTTGTGGAACAACTATTTCTGAGTCTACAGGATGCCTCGCCGTATACACTCAGACCAAGGAGCCAACTTTGAGAGCGCTTTAATAGCCAAACTGTTGAGTGTTGCAGGTGTTCAGAAGTCTCACACCACGCCGTACCATCCGATGGGGAACGGGTCCTGCAAAAGGATGAATAGGATGTTGGGAAACATGATCCGGGCCCTGCCGATGAGAGCAAAGCACAGATGGCCTCAGGCGCTGAAGTCCCTCACGTTTGCGTACAATTGTACAATCCACGAGACCACAGGCTTTGCCCCTTTCCTGCTAATGTTTGGGAGGACCCCAAGACTGCCTGTCGACATAGTCTTTGGCTCTGTCATGGAGAACCCAGAAGTTGTCGACTATGACCAGTTTGTTCAGTCTTTGAGGAGAGATCTGAAAGAAGCCATTAATACGGCACAGGCATCTGCAGCGAAGCAGTTGAAGAAGCATGCTGACCTTTATTACAGAAGAGTCAGAGGAGCACCAGTGGAGATTGGGGATCGAGTGTTGCTGGCTAACAAGGCGGAGCAAGGAAAGCGGAAGCTTGCTGACCCTTGGGAGGATACTGTCTACCTTGTCACTGGATTGAATGCTGACAGTCACACTTTTAAGAATCAGAACAGCTCCACGGGACAGGAAAAGCCGGTACATCGCAACCTGATAATGCCAGTCACCTTTCTTCTTCTTCCCCATGCTGCCGTTGATGAGGGAACAGACATGTCTGGATTAACAGAGTCTGAGGACATGAAGGACAGCCTTGTGGTCTCAGCTGCCATGGACACTGRAGTGGATGATGATGCTGAGTACAGAACAAGAGTGTGGGTGTCAGAGTTGCCTTCTGAAGGAACAGGTGACAAAATCCTGGAGGGTGATGTGCGATCCTTGGATGCTCAGGATATTCCACCTTTGGATTCTGTGGAAGATATACTGCAGCTGGAAGGTCTGCCTCGATCAGAGAGTCTTCAAGAATCTGACCGAGACCGTAACAGTGTAGTGAGTGAGCTAATTGACCAGTCTGCTTACGATATCCGTACTGACCTACCAAATTCGGACCATTCCTTATCTGATCAGTTATGCACGGACTGTGTTGACAGACCCACTATTGCAACAGTACACAACACTGTCACTCCTTATGCAGTCGAAGGTACTCAGGGTTGTATTAGGTCAAGGGCAGGAAGACTATTTAAACCAGTGTCTAGACTGATTGAGATTATGAATCAGCAGAAAGTTAGCTCTTGAAGGTTAATATTTGAATAGAGGGTCAATGGTATTGACATCTTTTATTTGTTTTGTTTTTACATCATTGTGACCATGATTAGAGGTTGAAGGATGGTAATGTGACGGATATGATAAAGTCTCTTATGGTGGTTTATTTTAGTACTTGGATGTTTTAAAGTCACTGAGTGTACTTAACATGTAACATGCATGTTTACCTATGAGGGCTAAGGGGATTGATCAACTGCTTTTCACTCTAATTCTCAAGGAGAATAGTCTAATGACTGGAATATTTAGTGACTGTTTTAAAGCAGGGTCTGCATCCTTGATTTACACAGCTTTACCTTTTAGTTTTCCCTATTAGGTAGTATAAAATATATATATAATTTTTTTTCTCTCTGGATTATTCTGTACATATGTTGAGTGTCTCTGTATCTGGTATGTTTGCACAGTGCCGTTTTGTATTGTTATTATTTTTCTTTGCAAGTGGAATTCAGTAGGGGGGAGTGTAACAGGGTTATATTGGTGATTTCCCTTGCCACTTTATTATTAAGCCAATGGGTTTTTGGTTTTAGTTTTGTTTTGCCTTCACCTACTCAACATGGCATCATATTGGCTGGTTTGTGTAGCTTGCTTACGAGGGAGGATGTGTCAGTTAGAATCGTCCCAGTGAACAAGCACCAAACCAGCGGTAAGTTGTTGGTTGCAAAGCACTGTACGTCAAAAGTGATTTTTATACTCCCAAGTGATG
>NC_036840.1:14643997-14666372 GCF_002910315.2 Salvelinus sp. IW2-2015 | reverse complement strand
TCTACCAGCAGATCTACGCACATCCCCGCCTGAGTTCGAGGTGGTAATTGAGTCGCCTTCTTTTTACAGAAGGCCGATGCCCAATCGGCATATTTCTGGGAATGCGCACGGTGAGACCGTGTTGGACTGTCACCGGTAGTAGCACCACGGAAACCCCTACACACCTACTGAGCACTCTCGCGACCCCGTGAGAGCCTCTGTGGCAAGAAACAGTGGTTATGATAAGTTAACCAGGGTATCCTAGCACCACAGAATACGCAGGAATCAATAAAGAAAAGACTATCTTCTCCTTGTGACCCCCTGCGTTATCATAGACACAGGTGCCGTGACCTCCCTGATAAAACCCTGACCTATTGGTCGACTATCTAAGGCTATGATAGGGAAAGCATATCCACAGAAACAATAGGAATCCCTAAACTATGAGCTAAATTTTTATTATGAAATTCCAGCCGCGCCTGAATCTACTAGGCCCTTATACTGGGAATGCAGGAAAAATCCGGAAAGTGACAGAGACAAACATAAGTGCAGCAGAGGCTCTGGTGAGTATGGTGCCTACTCACCTGGGTGATGCCAGAGGCCCTGCCTGCCTTCTCCATTCCCAGAGGAACCAACCGGCACGACCAGCAGTGTGATCTCTGCGACCATAGATGGTGCTCGAGCGGGAACCCCTCCGGTCTCCCGGCGCACCGTCGCCTCCCAATTCCATTGGTTCGGAGAGAGGGTGCGGGAGGATGGAACAACCAGACCCGATCTGACGTCCACGAGTGCCAGCAGTTGTCCAGCCTGATGGACATGTCCACCACGCTGGTCGAAGTTGAAGGTGGTGTCTCTACAGCCAGCTCCCGACGGACGTCTCGCGTAGGCTACAACGGTAATGGTCGATCAGGGCCCTGTCGCTCATCCAGCCCGCAGCCAAGGTCCTAAACTCCAAAGCAAACTCCTGGGCACTCCTCGTCTCCTGCCTCAGATGATAGAGGAGCTCACCCGCCGTTTTCCTTCGGAGAGGATGGTCGAAACTCTCCTGAAATAAAGGTGAACTCCTCAAAATGGTCAACGCCGCATTCTCCTCTCTACAACACAGCGCTGGCCCACTCCCGGCTTCCCGTGAGGCATGAGACGAGGGCGAACTCTTCTCCCGGTCGGATGGTACTGGGAGACCGTGGCCAGATATAAGTTCAGTTTAAGGAGGAAACCCTGGCAGCCTGCAGTATCACCGTTGTAACCCGTGGTAGGGGTAAACGGATTTGTTAGGTTCAGGTGGGGAAAACGCGTTAAAGGTAAATCCCCGTTGTGGCAGTGGAGGCGCTGGAGAAACTCCCTGTCTCTCCCAGCGATCCATATTCTGGACAATGCGATCCATGACGGCGCTCAAACAGTCAATCTCCTTCGCTTGGTCCATAACGCGCTTTTCCACCTCCATGGCGTCGGTGTCCTCTCCTGCTGACTTCATATTTTTAGGGTCAGAGATTCTGAATCACTGTCACAATGGCGTGTATAAGTGGCAGGGAAGTCAGGCGCAGGAGAGTCAAATAGAGTGTAGAATGGAGTACTTTAATTAAAGTCCCAGTAATCTGCTCCATAACACTCACGGGAAAAACATAAAACAAATCTGGGTACGAAGACCAGTCGCACACCTATACACAATCAACACAACACTTGACAACGATCAATCTCTGACAAAGACATAAAGGGAAACAGAGAGTTAAATACACAATAGGTAATGGATGGGATTGAAAACAGGTGTGTGGGAAGACAAGACAAAACCAATGGAAAATGAAAAATGGATCGATGATGGCTAGAAGACCGGTGACGTCGACCGCCGAACACCGCCCGGACAAGGAGAGGCAACGACTTCGGCAGAAGTCGTGACACACCATGAAGGGATACATTTCACTAATTGTGGTTGTCACCCATTTAGCGAGTTTCCCCCTCATTCCTGGCTCTCTCATCTCCTGTAGCTCCAAGGCGTAGTGATTAGTKTCCTCTGTCAGAAACAACTTGAAGCACTCTGCCTCAGATGGAAATGGCAAGGGGCGTTMCACTCCAGACWGGGACTCATCAAAGCAAACTGCAGGGCKAGGATTGGTGAAATGGCTGGTSGCCTTCCASCTACCACAGAACTCCTGTACTTCATCCACTGTCGGTCTGCCTCCATCACCACCAGCATCTTCAAAGGGACATGGGACTTCATCAGTGAACAAGGAGTCCTCCTTTTCAAGGTTCTCAATGGCTACAAGGTTTYGGGTCAGCTCCTCACTGTCAGAATCTGATTCCTGACTTTCATACTCAGACTCATTGTCAGAATTTGAAAAATCTCCAGAATTTCCACATTTGTGAGTTGTCTCCTTTTGAAAGACATTGCTAATGCTACAGCTTATCTCACTAGCTACATACATACACATACATAAACTACAACACTGAATGGCTCAGAGTGGGAGTGAGAGGTTACGTGATTGNCTAATGCTACAGCTTATCTCACTAGCTACATACATACACATACATAAACTACAACACTGAATGGCTCAGAGTGGGAGTGAGAGGTTACGTGATTGACTGCCGGCACGCGCCACTTGTATCAATAAATCACTCTCAGAAAATGTTTTGTGTGGTAATTATTGATATATTTACTGTTTTATTCACGTTTTCAAGTTATATTGATAAATCATGCATTCCGATCCTTGCATAGATTGTAATGGGCACATATGTGTGTAAAATACTTTTTTGAAGGTTGTACTGATTATGATGAGCTAAGCTAATTCCAGTTATGTGTGGAGCCATGTTTGTTGACATACAATGCATTCTGGGTGTTACGTAATCGTCTGTCGGACCAAAGATGTTATAACAAAATGAGGTGAGTAAAGGTTCACTAATTAGTTTGAAAACTTCACGAAGTGAATGGTGGGATGTGAATGATGGTAGAGGACACACCCCCTTCAACATGCATACTATAAACAGACCAAACTCATCTTGTCTTCTCTTATTATCTTTGGTTTCTGTGAGATAAAAAAGCATGGCGGCACGCAGAAACTACCCATTGAAACCAAAGATAATTAGAGAAGACAAGATGAGTTTGGTCTGTTTATAGTATGCATGTTGAAGGGGTGTGTCATCTACCATCATTCACATCCCACCATTCACTTCCTGAAGTTCTCAAAAAATGAGTGAACCCTTACTCAACTAATTTTGTTATAGCATCTTTGGTCCGACAGACGATCACACGAAACCCAGAATGCATTGTATGTCAACAAACATGGCTCCACACACATAACTGGAATTAGCTTAGCTCATCATAATCAGTACAACCTTCAACAAATAATTTTGCTCACAAATGTGCCCATTACAATCTATGCAAAAATTGAAATGCATGATTTATCACCGGTAATTGAAAAACATGAATAAAATAGTAAATATATCAATAATACCACACAAAACATTTTCTGATAGTGATTTATTGATACAAATGGCGTGTGCAGGCAGTCAATCATGTAACCTCTCACTCCCACTCTGAGCCATTCAGTGTTGCTGTTTATGTATGTAGTTAATGAGCTAAGCTGTAGCATTAGCAATGTCTTTCAAAAGGAGACAACTCACAAATGCGGAAATTCTAGAGATTTTAAAAAAAAGAGTCAGGAATCAGATTCTGACAGTGACAGTGAGGAGCTGACCCCCAGCCATTGAGAACCTTGAATCTGAGGACCCCTTGTCCACTGACAAAGTCCTAGTTCCATTTGAAGACGCTGGTGGTGATGGAGGCAGACCGATAGTGGATGAAGTACAGGAGTTCTGTGGTAGCTGGAAGGCTGCCAGCCATTTCACCCATCCTGGCCCTGCTGTTTGCATTGATGTGTCCCAGTCTGGAGTGCAAAGGCCCTTGCTAATTCCATCTGAGGCAGTGCTTCAAGTTGTTTCTGACAGAGGAGCTGGTGGGAGACATAGCACAGACCAATCGCTATGCCTTGGAGTTACAGGAGAAGAGTGAGCCAGGAGTGGGGGGGACAACCACAATTAGTGAAATGTATACCTCCCTGGTGACAGTCCTTTTCATGGGTATTGTAAAGAAGAACTCCCTAAGAGAATACTGGAGCACAGATCCTATGTTTGCAACTCCCTTCGTTGCAACCCTCTTTTCCCAAGACTGCTTCCTAGTTCTGCTGCTATGACTGCATTTCATCAACAACGCTACTGCCATCCTAAATGACCCGTTATACAAAACAAGAAATGTTAACAGCTGGCAGTAAAGTGCCATGACAAACGAGACGTCCATGTCTTCTCCACTGCCCATAGAGCAACCATGTCGGCCACAGGGAAGGTGGACCACCTGAAGAGAGAGAGAAACATCAAACCAGACTGCGTGCTTGACTATAACCACAAAATAGGGGCAGTGGATAAAGCGGAAATGACAGCTTTGTGGAATGCACTCAGAAAACGACCAAGTGGTATAAGATATTTAAAAAAAATTCCAGGGTACCTTCAAAATACAACAAGCCAATACTTCTGATGCAACTAGCATTGTTTTACAGAGCTAATAGAATAATGTAATAAGGCACTTACTTTGATAGAAACGCAGTCTGGAATTGAACATGGGTGTCTGTAGTAACGTCTCTAGCACTGAGACGCTGTGCCACTTGGGAGTCATAAGGCCAGGGTAGCTTCAAAATACAACACATGTTAATACTTCTGACCCAATTAGCATTGTTTTCCAGAGCTAATAGAAGACACATTGCGTGTCCGCGGTTATAAGGGATATACACAAAAACATTATGCCACAGTAGAAAATACATAACACGACATGCAGAAACTATTATAACGTAATAAGGCACTTACTTTGATAGAAACGCACACATTTCCAAAATGATTATTGGTACCGAAAACAACTTTGATTGTGATGCAGGCAACAGACGGAAAATGTGAACACGTGTATGCAGGACGAGAGATGAGCAAATGTCTGCAGACTTGAACTGCACAAACAATTGAGAAGTGTTTGTGGAATTTTGTCCGGGTCAGAAATGTCAACAAAAATGTATTCGTCCGCAAAAGTAAAAATGACAACTTTTATGTGAATGAATGAGGCGGAACACACCTCATATCAAACTGTTATTAGAAAATAAAAAACTTGTTAGAAAATAATTTAAAATGGACATGTTGAAAACAGCCTTTAAATAAAAACAGGCTGCGTGCTTTGGTTTGAGGGCAGCGCGGATTAAATGTACTGTTACGTAACAATAACATTCTGGAATGGAGAGAACGTTCTAACATCACGTGCATAAATAAACTCACGCTGGGGCGACCGATAGAGATATTTCGAACTCACGCATGAAAGGGTTAATGACTCCAACCTAACTGTATGTAAACTTCCGACTTCAACTGTACATGCCTTATCCACCTTTTTGACAACATCAAGCAGGAAAGTGAGAAGGGGAAATATACAGGTATGGTCATGTTAGACTTGCAGAAAGCTTTTGACACTGTGGTCCATGATATTCTCCTGATGAAACTGAAATGCATAGGTCTAAATTATGCAGCAGTGAATTGGTTTAGATCTTATCTGACCAACAGAACACAAGTATGTAATGTTGGCGATGTTTTGTCAGAGACCAAAGAAATATCACGTGGAGTACCGCAGGGATCAATWTTAGGGCCTCTTATTTCTTATACACATTAATGATATGCCAGGTACAGTAATGTGCAAACTCCTGCTTTATGCTGATGACTCAGCCATACTGGTATCAGGGAAGCATACAGTTTACATAGAGGAGACCCTGACTAAGGAATTGCAAGTGTAACTTATCTTGGTGTGTTCCTATATCAATCCCTTTCTGGAAAACTGATTGCTGCTAAATTATTTCTAAAATGGCGAACAAATTGACATTTATATATCGTAACACTGGATATTTTAACATCAAAGTTAAGAAACTGCTTTCTCAACCTTGATTCAGTGTCACTTTGATTATGCCTGCTCTGCTTGGTATAGTGGGCAATCAAGAAAAGCTGAAAAAGAGAATGCKGGTCATGCAAAATGATGTTATCAGGTATATGKTGTCCCCCCTAGGACGCACATAGGGGTACAGGAGTTCTGGGTGTGGGGGGTTTTGCCTTTGGAGTCCAGAGTGGACCAACTTAAACTTAATCATATGTTTGACATCTTAAATGATCGTGCCCCAGYTCATATGAAAAACCACATTGATATGGTATATAACCAACACAGTTACAATACCAGAGCTAGTGTTTTGTCTTGTAAAATCCCAAGAGTTAACAGTACTGCGAGGAACACATTTTTCTATTCAGGCATTTGTCTATGGAATAGCCTCCTCTTGAACATCAAGCAAAGAAAAAATAGATTTGGACAAGGTTGTCTAAGTAAGAGAAACCACTTCACTGCCTCTTGTGCCCCCTACTGCTGGTCAAGTGTATTTCTTTGAATGATAGGTAATATGTAGGAACGTACATTTTTTACGTATTTTTTTATTTTTTTAAAAGATTTTTTAAGGTTAGTGAAAAGTGCTGTGAATAGTGKCACTTTTTAGGATGTCAATATACATTCATGTATTTCTCGTTGTTTGTAATTTTGTCTTGCCTTTTAATCATTATATGGGTTATTGTTTTTACCATTGAGGACCACTTTGGAAACAAGCGTTTMAATAAATACTTTTAAGTGACATCCTCTGGGTCCAAATTGTACATTTTGTTGTATATGTCTGTTACCCAAAATAAATTWAATTAAACTAGCATGCTGGAGAAGTGTCCTCTTCTCATATGAATCCCGGTTTCAAATGTACCGGGCAGATGTCAGTATGGCGTCGTGTGGGCGAGTGGTTTGCTGATGTCAACYTTGTGAACAGTGTCCCATGGTGGCGGTGGGGTTATGTTATGGGCAGGAATAAGCTACGGACAACAAACACAATTTTATTTTATTGATGGCAATTTGAATGCACAGAGATACCGTGATGAGATCCTGAGGCCAATTGTCGTGCTGTTCATCCACCGCCATCACCTCATGTTGTTTCAGCATGATAATGCAGAGCCCCATGTCGCAAGGATTTCTACACAATTCCTGGAAGCTGAAAATGTCCCAGAGCTTCCATGGCCTGCATGCTCACCAGACATGTCACCCATTGAGCYTTTTTGGATTGCTCTGGATAGACGTGTAKGACAGCGTGTTCCAGTTCCTTCCAAAATCCAGCAATTTCACACAGCCATTGGAGAGGAGTGGGACAACATTCCACAGGCAACAATCAACAACAGCCTAATCAACTCTATGCGAAGGATATGTGTCACGCTGCATGAGGCAAATGGAGGCCACACCAGAAACTGACTGGTTTTCTGATCKACGCCCCTACCTCTTTTCTTACAGTATCTGAGACCAACTGATGCATATCCGTATTCCCAGTCATGTGAAATCCATAGATTAGGTCKTAATGAATTTATTTCAATTGACTGATTACCGTATATGAACTGTAACTCAGTAAAATCTTTGAAATTGTTGCATGTAGCATTTTTATTTTGTTCAATGTAGGTTGGCGAGGAATCAGCTAAAAGTCAATCAATCCACCAATCAAATCCAATTGGATTTGTCACATGCGCTAAATACAACAGGTGTAGACCTTACCGTGAAATGCTTACTTACAAGGCCTTAACCAACAATGCCGTTTTAGGAAAATAGAGTAATGAAAAGATTTACTAAATAAACTAAAGTAAAAAAAAATGTAGCACAATAAAATTACAACAACGAGGCTATATACAGGGGGTTGGTACTGAGTCAATGTTTGGGGGTACAGGTTAGTCGAGTTAATTTGTATGTGTAGGTAGGGGTAAAGTGACAATGCATAGATAATCTACAGCGAGTAGCAGCAGTGTAAAAACAAAGGGTGTGTCAATGCAAATTTGATTAACCTTTATAGAGTCACAAACCCGGATCCGGGATCCCCCCCCATCAAAAAAGCTGACTAGCATAGCCTAGCCTAAAGCGACAGGGATATCATATAATCAAATGTTCATGAAATCACAAGTCCAAGACACCAAATTAAAGATACAGATCTTGTGAATCCAGCCATCATTTCCGATTTTTTAAATGTTTTACAGGGAAGACAAAATATGTATTTCTATTAGCTAACCACCATAGCAAAAGACACAACTTTTTTTTGTCCACCATTTTTTTCCTGCATCAGTAGCTATCATAATTCGACTAAATAAAGTATATATAGCCATAACCAGAAACACTTCATAAGATGACAGTCTGATAACATATTTATGGTATAGGATATGTTTTTTTAGAAAAATTTGCATTTTTCAGGTATAAACAGTTGTACATTGCAGCTGCAATTTGAAATAGCGTTGGAAGCAGCCGGAATAATTACAGAGACCGACGTCAATTACCAAAATCATCCTAAAACATTTCTGAAAATACACGTAAGGCAATTGAAAGACAAAGATCTTGTGAATAAAGACAATATTTCAGATTTTCTAAGTGTTTTACAGGGAAGACACATATGTAATCTATTAGCTAACCACGATAGCAAAAGACACAACTTTTTTTTCTCCACCATTTTTTTCCTGATCAGTAGCTATCACTAATTCGACTAAATAAAGATATATATAGCCTAACCAGAGAACAACTTCATAAGATGATCTGATAACTATTTATGGTATAGGATATGTTTTTTTTGAAAAATGTGCATTTTTCAGGTATAAATCACAGTTGTACATTGCCGATGTGAATCTGTAGCGTTGGAAGCAGCCGGAATAATTACGAGACCGACGTCAATTACCAAAATACTCATCCTAAAACATTTCTGAAAAAATACACAGCCTACAGCAATCGAAAGACACAGATCTTGTGAATCCAGACAATATTTCAGATTTTCTAAGTGTTTTCACAGCGAAAACACAATATATCGTTATATTAGCATACCACATGAGCTAACATCACCCAGCATTAAATCAAGGCAAAGGGGGCGATAACGTTATGCCAAAAATATATTATTTTTTCACTAACTTCTCAGAATTCTTCAGATGAAGTCCTGTAACATCATTATTACACAATGCATATAGAGTTTGTTCGAAAATGTGCATATTTAGCCACAATTCGTGGTTATACATGAGAAAAGTAGCTAAAATGGGCAGAAAATGTCGAGCGCCATCTTGGAGAGTGACTTAGTCTATATAAATAATCATAAACTTGACTAAAAAATACAGCGTGGACAGCATTTTGAAAGACAAATTAGTTCTTAATGCAATCGCTGAATTATTTTTTAATTAACACTTACTGCGCAATAACAAGTTGCCCAAAGCGAAGCTACCAAAAAAATGGCAGCTTATGCGTTTAACATTTTTTCAACAGAACAACGATTTATCAGCATAAATAGTTTCTACTATTAGCTGAGCTTCCTCAGAATCTTGGGCAATGTGTCCTTTTCGCCGGTTAATCGTCTTTTGGTCGAAGATGTCCTCTTGTCCTGTCGAAATGGCCACTAACGTTCGGCATGTACAGGGAAAGTGTCCAACTTTTGAAAAGTGCGTCACAAGAAATGCCAGAAAATGCGCAATAAACTTGATATAACCTGGAAATAAGATCGGTTTCAATAAAGATTATGGTTCTTTGAAGCGTTATATGAATAAAAAATGACGGAATTTCTAGGAGCTAAACCAGAGCTTCCACAACGATACGCAAGTGCCTCTTTGCGGCCGAGCGAAGATCCAAAAGAATTGCACGTGATTCAATTCAATTTATAACTTGGATAAGCAGAGGTCAATTTCAAGTCTCCCTATTCGCTGCACCCTAGGGGAAGGCGTATGCAGTGGCATTCACCAATAGGGAAGGCAAATTATAACAGGTTGAAGGCAGTACAATTCTGAATTCTGACATACACATAGGAAAATTGCTCTAAGTCGAGTTCTGTTTCACCCACAGACATAATTCAAACGGTTTTAGAAACTAGAGAGTGTTTTCTATCCAATAGTAATAATAATATGCATATTGTACGAGCAAGAATTGAGTACGAGGCAGTTTAATTTGGAGACGAATTTGGACTATGTCGAAATGGCACTCCCCTAGTGGCAAGTAATTGTTCAGCAGTCTTATGGCTTGGGGATGGAAGCTGTTAAGGAGTGATAGTTAGTTAGATTGAATCAAAAGGTTTGTTAGGATCAACACAGTTATAGGCAGCAAGCCAGAACCCAACCACAGTCTAGAAACCAGCCAGCGCTAGGACCCAAAATAAACACAATCAAACCACAGAATCCACCAGCATAACAACAGCAAGGAGTGAGCAGTGACTTACTCAATACAATTAAATTAGTACATTTGTCAGAAACTAACAAATCAGTTGAAATTGCACTGTGGATGTATTAGACTTCATAAATGCATTAGGGGCATACTTACACTGGGTATACCAATCCCGCCCCCCATCTTTTCATTCAGAACAGCCACAATTCATCGGGGCATGGACTACACAAGGTGTTGAAAGTATTCCACAGYGATGCTGGCCCATGTTGACTTCAATGCTTCCCACAGTTTTGTTAAGTTGGCTGGATGTCCTTTGGGTGGTGGACCATTCTTGATACACACAGAAAACTGTTGAGCATGAAAACCCAGCAGCGTTGTAGTTCTTGACACAAACTACCATTCCCTGTTCAAAGGCACTTACATCTTTTGTCTTGCCCATTCACCCTCTGAATGGCACACATACACAATCCATGTCTCAATTGTCTCAAGGCTTAAAAATACTTCTTTAACCTGTCACCTCCCCTTCATCTACAGTGATTGAAGTGGATTTAATAAGTGACATCAATAAGGGATCATAGCTTTCACCTGGATTCACCTGTTCAGTCTATGTCATGTTTTGTATACTCAGTGTATATTTCACTGTACAGCCTTACCTATGGATTGTGGATCAATAAAATGGGGTATCATTCTATTCAGTTACACCCAGAGAACACAAGTGTGAAGAGTTTACACCCATATTAGCGTGGTAGCTCTTATTGCAGGACTTTGTGCGAAAATACAGTAACTGGCCATTTTCTGCCAGTAAGTTACTGTACAATTTACAGGAAATGTTTTGCAGTGCATTACTAGGGTCAGGTGTGTTTTTAATTTTATGTACTCCCTAAGCAGTATTGCAGTGTGGGACGTTGGTTCATTACAAGTTTCTTGTTTGATAGCTGGTGTGTTTACATTTTTTACTGCAGCACCCACATAGAATAATACTTACATCCGTTTAAGATCATGTTAATCTAGCCTACGAGTAATTGAGAGTCTACAGTATGTGTCCTACATTTTTGACAAAGATTACAACAGCAGTGTGTTGATACGATGCTTCTTTATGTTAATCTAATCACCAGCTTCCTCTAAACCAAGRGTTTGATGTTGGAGTCTTGTATACTTTAGTCATTCAGATATGCAGCACAGCAGGCAGTCCTACCATCTGAGATGGAGAGAGAGAGAGAGAGCGCAGGAGAGAGAGAATATCCATTTAGCACAGAAAGATCTATTAGCAAAATAAAGTATACAGTATATGGGGGAATCCGCGTTTCAACACTCTATCTCATATATTTTGTTGCCTGGGAGCGTTTTATAATATCATGACTCCTCTGGACCTTGATGAATGAGACCTATCTTACTCTGTCAGTGGTAGAGACAGATACTTACAGAGAGAAATTGTAACAAGAGTGTGTGCAGTGCCTCCATTTTGTAATGTGAAGAAATGCACAAGGCTCAAATCAAACAGTAGTGATCAATCAAATCTACTCAGTATCATGCTGTGAAGGAACATGGCTGAGTGTTTGGTTATGAAATGACCCTGCTCCTCTACGGCTCAGGAGGCAAACACCAACTGTTACCGCATCTCCTCCACCTCTTTCTCTTGCTGACTACCCAAACCTAATAACCCCATAGGCATTTCACCCAGATCTGAAAGGATCGGATAGGTAGAAGCAATTCGGTAATGGCTCCACCTTGTCATCTTGTGAGCCACATTTGGATACATCTGTCKAATCTTCTCAGATCGACAGAAGAGCCTGCGGCGAAGGATCAAGGAACGAAAGGGGTCGATTGTGGATTCAGCCTCTGTGGTTCAAGACCGTAACCTCCCTTAACCCTCTCTCTGTTCCCTCCTTCCACCTAGTTTCCCTCTCCACAACRTAACTCTTCAAATCCCTTCTCTGCTAATTTGCCTGACGTATTTTTATCAATTTTTAAACGCTGTCAGGTAAACAAAATAAAAATAAGGTTCTTTAAATTGTTCTTCTTCAGCTCTTAAGGTTCTATGGAGAACCGTTGCCTGATAAATCACTTTTGAGTTAAGTGTGGGGTTCTTGATGTGGCATCTACGGTTCTTCAGAATTCTGAGAGGTTTTTGAAATGTATGGAAGCCTGCAGATGTGTCTCTTTCATAGCACACAGCAAATTSGCCAGTGWTAACTAYTGTTGATTCAAGAGTTAAATTTAAKAGTGTAAAGAGAAGAATTAACAGTAAGCAGTGTAAAATAACCCCAGTGTTGATGTTAATAACCAGTTGAACCAAAATCACACCCATCATTATGATACAGTATTTCCCAGCATGCTCTATTGCATGATTCATTAATCTATGTTTTTGCATCATTAATTAATCTTATGCTACTCAAATATAAATAACAGATTTTTCTAAACTATTTCAATCTCTTACTTAGACTTATTGCACGCGTTACTGAAATGGTTGTTCCACTTAAGATGTTTAAGGTAGTCTCATAACTTAGTCTTCGCAACCATGGCAGTCATTCTGAATTCAGTTTGTCGGTGAATCAGGCTTAAAACCCTACAGGTCTAGTACATTTTTTTTGTTTTTTTGTATGGTTCTTCAAAGACCTCACAATGGTTGTTTTATGTCATCGCGCTGATGAACCTTTAATTGATTCCAACTTGCACCATTATTTTTAAGAGTCTGGACCTTGATGAATGAGAACTAATCTACTCTGTCAGTGGTAGCTTTCACGATCATGTATCACATTTCTAAGATATCTACATATGGGGATATTAACAGACACATACATTGGCATAGCTAAAGTCTATAATAATCCTACATTGTCACAGCCTTCTTGCCACTAGGGGGGTGCTATTTCGACATAGCACAAATGTGTATCCAATGTAAACGGTCTCCTACTCAATTCTTGCTCGTACAATATGCATATTATTCTTACTATTGGATKGAAAACACTCTCTAGTTTCTAAAACCGTTGGAATTATGTCTGTAAGTGAAACAGAACTCGACTTAGAGCACTTTTCCTATGTCTGTGTGAGAATGGGAAATTTTATCATCTGCTTTGAGACCTGTCTTTAACTTTGCCTGTCTTCTATTGGTTGAGATGCACTGCATACGCCTTCCCCTGGCTGTTAGCGAATAGGGAGAGTTGAAATGACGTCTCTACGTAGTTCCCAAAGTTTTTAAATTGATTGGAACCGAGGTGTCCGACCTTTTGGGACTTCGCGCTGACTCAAAGAGGGTTTGGCATGTCTTTTTAGAACGTCTGGTTTTAGCTCCTAGAAGTATCCGGCTCTGTTTTTATTCGCTATAGGCTTTAAAGACATCATAATCTTGTTATTTTGAACCGAATATACCAGTTATAGGTCAGTATATTGCGATTTTCAGGTATTTATTTCCATGGCGCTGTAGAAACGTGGGTGTCTCTCTCTCGAATGCCATTCTGTACTGCTAATTGCAACGTCGAGGGAACATTCTCCAACCCAGCAAGATTTTTTGGCCAACGGACACCTTTCACAAGATTCTGATGGGAGTTCAGCTAATAGTAGGTACTATTATGCTGATAAACGTTGTTCTGTTGAAAAAGAAAAATGTATTAGACGCCATTATTTTCCATGTAGCGTTGCGCTATCGCACCCTGTATTGTACCAGTATTGCGCAGTAAGGTTAATTTTAAAAATGTAATTCAGCGATTGCATTAAGAACTAATTTCTCTTTCAATTGCTGTCCAACCTGTATTTTTTTTAGTCAAGTTTATGAATAGTTTTCGATAAGATTAGGTGCCTTTCCAAAATGGCGCCGGACAGATTGCTTGATTTTTTCCCACTAAACACGTTGTGTAACCACGAATTGTGCGGCTAAATATGCAAATTTTCGAACAAACTATATGCATTGTGTAATATGATGTTACAGGACTGTCATCTGAAGAATTCTGAGAAGGTTGTGAAAAAATTAATAGCGTTTGTGGTTTATAACGTTTTGCTATTTTTGGCTTGAATCATGCTACTGTGTGACTGACTTGTAGTAAGCTAAGATAACGCTATATTGTGTTTTCGCTGTAAAACACTTAGAAAATCTGACATATTGGCTATATTCCACATGATCTGTGTCTTTCATCTGCTGTAGCGCTGTGTATTTTTAAGAAAATGTTTTATGATGAGTAATTAGCTAATACACGATGGTCTCTGTAGTTATTCTAGTCATTTTAGTGATAGTTGTAATGGGGGCTGCAATTGTAAACTATGATTTATACCTGAAATATGCAAATTTTTCTAACAAAACCTATGCTATACAATAAATATGTTTTATTTGTTTCTTGGTTAGTGGTTATTTATATTCTTTATTTGGTCGAATTTGTGATAGCTACTGATGCAGTAAAAAAAATGGTGGAGTAAAAAAAGTGGTGTCTTTTGCTAACGTGGTTAGCTAATAGATTTACATATTGTGTCTTCCCTGTAAACATTTAAAAAATCAGAGATGATGGCTTGAATCAAAGATCTGTATCTTTCATTTGGTTCTTGGACTTGTGATTTCATGAACATTTTATTTTATGATATCCCTGTACTTTGGCTAGGCTATGCTAGTCAGCTTTTGTGTGGGGGGGATCCCGGATCGGGGTTTGTGACTCTATAAAGGTTAAAGGAGTTTACCAAGGCGCAGCATTTTGAGCGTACATACTTGTTTATTTAACAATGTCGCCAACAAAACAATAAACAACGACCGAGCCGCGAACCGACCGACTACCACAAAACTGGGGTGTCGTCGGTCGGAAAATGGCAACCAATAGGCTCCCCAATCAGAGACAACGAAAAACAGCTGTCTCTGATTGGGAACCCATTCAGGCCACCATAAACCTACATATCCCTAGACAATACAAAATCCCCATAGATAACCAAAAAAAAACAGACAAGCAAAAACCCTAGACAATACAAAACTAAACAAACCACCCTTGTCACACCCTGACCTGATAACTAAAGTCAGGGCGTGACATACATTCTGTACTTCTCTGACATGAGAGAAGAGAGAACGAGAGAGAGTGATAAGTGGCTCTAGCCCTTTGAGTTTGTATAAATCAAATCTCAAGAGTCGAAGAGGACGATTTCTAATGGAAATGGAAATATATTTGTTATTGGAAATATATTTGTGACTGTATGGGGATTTCATTGTTTATTTATTTAATTAGAAATGTGCTATTCATTTTTGATGGACTACCTGMAGCACTTTAAAATAACATACTGCTTTCTAAATTAGGGATATAGCTACAGTAAATGTGTTACAAATAATTTATGCGTACATAGCAAATTGACCAGTGTTACTAGTGTTGATTTTTCTGTGTAAAATGTATAGTGTTCATATTTCTAAGCATGCTCTATTACGTGTAGATGTTTTGAATTGTTTGTTTCAGTGTCTATGTTTTTGCATTGATTAATTAATTAGTCTTATGCTACACAAATATTAATAACATACAGTACCAGTCAAAAGTTTGGACACACCTACACATTCAAGGGATTTTCTTTATTTGTACTATTTTCTACATTGTAGAATAATAGTGAAGACATCAAAACTTTGAAATAACACATATTGAATCATGTAGTAACCAAAAATGTGTTAATTAAACTAATCAAAATATATATTGTTTATTTTTTAGACTCTTCAACGTAGCCACCCTTGATGACAGCTTTGCACACTCTTGGCATTCTCTCAACCAGCTTCACCATCTCAACTGGGTTGAGSTCGGGTGACTGTGGAGGTCAGGTCATCTGATGCAGCACTCCATCACTCTCCTTCTTGGTCAAATAGCCCTTACATAGTCTGGAGGTGTGTTTTTTCATTGTCCTGTTGAAAAATAGATGATAGTCCCATTAAGCGCAAACCAGATGGGATGGCGTATCGCTGCAGAACGCTGTGGTAGCCATGCTGGTTAAGTGTGCCTTGAATTCTAAATAAATCACAGACAGTGTCACCAGCAAAGCACCCCCACACCATCACACCTCCTCCTCCATGCTTCACGGTGGGAACCACACATGGGGAGATCATCCGTTCACCTACTCTGCGTCTCACAAAGACAACGGTTGGAACCAAAAATCTAAAATTTAGACCAAAGGACATYTTTCCACCAGTCTAATGTCCATTGCTCATGTTTCTTGGCCCAATCAAGTATCTTCTTCTTATTGGTGTAATTTAGTAGTGGTTTCATTGCAGCAATTCAACCATGAAGGCCAGATTCACGCAGTCTCCTCTGAACAGTTGATGTTGAGATGTGTCTGTTACTTGAACTGTGAAGCATTTATTTGGGCTGCAATTTCTGAGGCTGGTAACTCTAATGAACATATCCTCTGCAGCAGAGGTAACTCTGGGTCTGCCTTTCCTGGGGCGGTCCTCATGAGAGCCAGTTTCATCATAGCGCTTGATGGTTTTTGTAACTGCACTTGAAATTTTCCACATTGACTGACATTCATGTTTTAAAGTAATGATGGATTGTCGTTTCTCTTTGCTTATTTGAGCTGTTCTTGCCATAATATGGACTTGGTTTTTTACCAAATAGGGCTATCTTCTGTAAACCACCCATACCTTGTCACAACACAACTGATTGGCTCAAACACATTAAGAACTAAATAAATTCCACAAATTAACTTTTAACAAGGCACACCTGTTAATTGAAATGCATTACAGGTGACTACCTCATGAAGCTGGTTGAGATGATGCCAAGAGTGTGCAAAGCTATCATCAATGCAAAGGGAGGCTACTTTGAAGATTCTCAAATATAAAATATATATTGATTGTTTAACACTTTTTTGTTTAATACTTTATTCCATATATGTTATTTCATAGTTTTGATGTCTTCACTATTATTGTACAACATAGAAAATTGTAAAAATAAAGAAAAACCCTTGAATGAGTAGGTGTGTCCAAACTTTGGACTGGTACTATACATTTTTCTAAACTAATCCGATCTACTAGTTGGATTTATTGTACACGTTACTGAAATGGTTGTTCCAGTTTAGATGGCTTGGTCACAGGCGTCAAACTTATTCCATTGTATTTTTTCATAAAAGCTGTTCACTCCTCCCCTGTACTCAATCAATTAAGGTCAGTGATTATTTAGGAACTCACATCACTTGGTTGTTTAGGTCTTACTTGGGCATGAATTAAAAGGAAATAAAAAAACAACAGACTGTCGGGCCTCCATGGAATGAGTTGGACACCCCTGGTTTAGGTACATTGTRAGCCGTTTTTGTAATTATATCAGTAACTCACTGTACTAATCAACAGTATTATACTGGATAATCTAAATACACATAAAAAATATTGTACATTTGTTTTACAGCACACTAAGAGCTTTCTGTAATTTCAACAGTAATAGACTATCGATAGCACAGTAAAATACTGTAAACGTGTTTTACAGTATTAATTATGGTTTATTATGGGAAAATGTTGTAGACGGGGAATGAGTGTCTGCCTCATTGAAATATTTGAAGGCGTATGCGGATATATTTGTTGCACCTGTGAGTGAGACTGCTGTACCCCAACAGAGTACAGTAATTTACATTTTTTGGGGGGGAATTCTACAAATAATTTACTGTAATTCAGAATACAGTACCATACTGCATTTTCGGAGCGCAAAAACATTTGAAATACTGCTGGGTGTAAGGTATTGGTGTGTCTCCYTCATTAACATATTGTGAGGCGTGTCTTGAAAGTGGCTATATTTGTTGCACCCATTAGTGTGAGTGCTGTACCAATTGAAGTGATATGTMGTAGTGGTTCCCTATTAACAATAAATGTACAATGATATATTACATAGGAGACAGATCAGAGTGATAGTAAGTTTAAAACTTTTTTTGGTCTGTTTTGCCCTATAGTCACTATCAAATTAGAAGCCTTTGATAAGGCCCAAAGTGCAAGTGATATAAAACACAAAATGTCAGTAATAATGAAATATTCACTATTAGCAATTGCTGYTTATATTTTGTATATAAATGAACAATAAAGTACTGAATTTCTGTTTTGCTATATCTTTACTGCAGCATGTTGTAAATTTTGGTGCATTGTGGATAAATATTGACGGAAGAGAAAGAATCGCTGGCTCATTTACCTATTTTAAGGCATGCATTGTAAGTAGCTATAATTGCTGCACCCATTAGTGAGAGTCCTGTARCAATTTAAGTAATATTTGGTAGTAGGTCACTAACAATTAAATGTATATACTGTAGGTAATGGACAGTGGCAGTGGGTCTTAAATATTTTAATGAATATATACCCATGTCAATTTGCTTGGTGTTGCCCTGTAATCATGTCCGGTTTAGAATGCAAATGATATAAAACCCTCTCAGAGTTGATTCAACACTGGAGAATTTGTTGTGTATGAGTCCAGGGTGTGAATCAAGTTAGATCAAATGTGTTTATGTACTCTCCTCTCCATCTCTGTACCCAGCATCCCTCTACAGAGACAGGGTGGCCCTCTGGCTGTCAATTTAAACGGGTCTGAGGGTTGGGCCGAACTGGGCGCACCTGGCCATATGGCACAGTTGGAAAGTGATGGAGGGTAAGAACTCACCTGGCATTGTAATGAAGAGGGAGGGAGGGAGTTTCACCTGGCAGAAGGCTAGAGATAATAAGAGAGAGGGAGAGAGGAATGGAGGGTGAGCTCACCTGCCTGATTTTTTATTTAACTAGGCAAGTCAGTTAAGAACAAATTCTTATTTACAATGACGGCCTAGGGACAGTGGGTTAACTGCCTTGTTCATGGGCATAACAACAGATTTTTACTTGTCAGCTCAGGGATTATTATCTAGCAACCTTTCGGTTACTGGCCCAACGCTCTAACCACTAGGCTACCTGCTGGACCGGATGGCAGGATATAGAGAAAACAAGAGAGACTGAAAAAGATTTGGAGGTTGAGAGCTCACCTGTCTGAGAGAAGCGAGGGAGAAGGATGGATATGGATGGAGCCAGAGCTCACCTGGAAGAAGCCTGGATATATAATCGGAGAGAGGGGGAGCTCACTTGGCACGGGCTGGTTCTGGAGCTTCTGTGCTGGCCTCTCCTCTCCTGTCAGAATTCAACTGGGTTCAGACCCCGGGGCTAAGGAACTGGGCCACCCTGCCGTCTTCATCGTTAGGAGAGAGAGAGCAACACGCCCTGCTCTATTTATAACACCACTTTTTTCTGCCCCCACAACACACAGGTGCAGGTGCGTACACATGCAGGAAGATACACATGCTTTTACTGACACACACCTAAACTCAGAAAAAAAAGAAACGTCATCTAACTGCTCACACTGCATTCTATTTCCAGCAAACTAACAGCTGTACAATATTTTATAACATAACCAGATTCAACAAACTGAGACATAAACTGAACAAGTTCCATCAGACATGAGCGACTAACAGAAATTAATAATGTGTCCTTCTGCACAACGAGGGGGTCAAAACTCTAAAAGTAAACAGTCAGTATCTGGATGTGCGCACACCAGCTGTGCATTAAGTACTGCAGTGCATCCCTCCTTCCGTGGACTGCACCAGATGCTTGCCCAGTTCCTTTCGCTGTGCGATGTTACCCCACTCTTCCACCAAGGCACCTACAAGTCGCCCGGACATCGTTCTTGGGTGGGGAATGAGCCCTAGCACTCACCCTCGCGATCCCATCAGGGTCCTATCTATTTGAGAATCCGGGCTCTCTCGCTGGCCATGGCAGAACACTGACATTCCCTGTCTTGTAGATATAACGAACCACAGACACGACACGCTTGGAGCTACGTGTGCATTGTCATGATTGAGGGTCATGTCAGGATGAGCCTGCCAGAGAAGCGGTAACCAACAGATAGGCGCAGGAGCGATTCTCTCCCCTGTAAACACCAGTGTTGAGATGCCCTGCACATTGGTGGATGGTCCAACAAAAGCCTCCAGTCCAATGCAACTTGCGGCGTCGTGACACACCGCCCCCAGAACCATGAACAGGACCCTCCACCTTCCAGAATCGATGATCCCGCTCCAGAGTACTACGGCCCTCGGTGTAACGCATCACTCCTTCGACAATGAAACCGAACTCTAAACCATCACCCCTGGTGATACAAAACTCGTCAGTGAAGAACACTTTCTGCCAGTCCTGTCTGGTCCAGCGACGGTGGGTTTGTGCCCATAGGCAATGTTGTTGCCGGTGATGTTTGGTGAGGYCCTGCCTTACAACAGGCCCTCAGTCCAGCCTCTCAGCCTATTGCGGACAGTCTGAGCACTGATGGAGGGATTGTGCCTTCCTGGTGTAACTCGGGCAGTTGTTGTTGCCATCCTGTACCTGTCCGGCAGGTGCGATATTCGGATATACCAATCCTGTGCAGGTGTTGTTACACGTGGTCTGCCACTGCGAGGACGATCAGCTGTGCGTCCTGTCTCCTTGTTGCGCTGTCTTAGGCGTCTCACAGTACGGACATTGCAATTTATTGTTCATGAATTGTTTATGGTTCATTGAACAAGCATGGGAAACAGTGTTTAAACCCTTTACAATGAAGATCTGTGAAGGTATTTATATTTTTACAAATTATCTTTGAAAGACAGGGTCCTGAAAATGGGYAAAAAAAGTTTCTTTTTTTGCTAAGTTAATATATTTGAGTTGCTACTTAGTTGGAGATCTTTACCAAGCAGGTAGCAGGTTTGTATGTTCAAATCTTTCTCAGCCTGCTAACCTAAGATAGACGTCCCAACCATCCAGGGGAGTCATCCACCCCAAAAATCAGAGGGGGAACAAAGTACATGAGGATGGCTGACTTGGAGAATGTTTTATTTTTTAAACACCCGAAACACATTTTTCTTGCAATCTAGAGCTAAAATCATTATGCCTAATTCTACATAAAAATATATTTATTTATCTGCACATCTAAGAATACCTCTTGAACCATCTGTATCCTCCTTACTGGTGGTTATTTTTTAAATAAACAAAATATGCTTCTCTGCATCTCTGCTAAAATCTGGGTAAAAGATTGAAAGGAATGTGAGTCTTATTCAGTACATTTAGTAATTCATTGRTTTTCTAAAGTCTACCAACCTTGCCAGCAGGCATGCCAGCTAAAACAGTTGAACAATGTAGCTACTCTAACTTCATTGATAGCCTGAAATGACTTCTTGGTAGCTAGTTATGAGGTTGGGAGATTGGGAACCTATCTAGGCTAGCTAAAGTCAACTTCATAAAATGACTGGCAGCTTAATTTAATAGTACCTGCAAAACACCAGTCTCAATGTCAACAGTGAAGAGGCGACTCTGGGATGCTGGCCTTCTAGGCAGAGTTGCGAAGAAAAAGTCATATCTTAGACTGGCCAATAAAAAGAAAAGATTAAGATGGGCAAGACCACAGACACTGGACAGACGATCTCTGCCTAGATAGCCAGCATCCCGGAGTTGCCTCTTCACTGTTGACGTTGAGACTGGTGTTTTGCGGGTGCTATTTAATGAAGCTGCCAGTTGAGGACTTGTGAGGCGTCTGTCTCTCAAACTAGACACTCCAATGTACTTGTCCTCTTGCTCAGTTGTGCACCAGGACCTCCCACACCTCTTTCTATTCTGGTTATGGGGCAGTTTGCGCTGTTCTGTGAAGGGAGTCGTACACAGCGTTGTATGAGATCTTCAGTTTCTTGGCAATTTCTCTCATGGAATAGCCTTCATTTCTCAGAACAAGAATAGACTGACGAGTTTCAGAAGAAAGTTATTTGTTTCTGGCCATTGAGCCTGTAATCGAACCCACAAATGCTGATGCTCCAGATACTCAACTTGTGTAAAGGCGGKCAGTTTTATTGCTTCTTTAATCAGACAACAGTTTTCAGCTGTGCTAACATAATTGCACAAGGGTTTTCTAATGATTAATTAGCCTTTTAAAATTATAAACTTGGATTAGCTAACACAACGTGCCATTGGAACACAGGAGTGATGGTTGCTGATAATGGGCCTCTGTACGCCTATGTAGATATTCCATTTAAAAAATCAGCCGTTTCCAGCTATAATAGTCATTTTCAAAATTAGCAWTGTCTTCACTGTATTTCTGATCAATTTGATGTTATTTTAAATGGACAAAAAAAATTGCTTTTCTTTAAAAAACAAGGACATTTCAAAGTGACCCCAAACTTTTGAACTGTAGTGTACTGTAAATTTGTATA
>NC_036840.1:14621042-14640116 GCF_002910315.2 Salvelinus sp. IW2-2015 | reverse complement strand
GAAAAGAGAGAGAATCTCCACAGGTATAGTGTGGCCATCTTTGAACGGCATCAACGTTATTTCTCAAATTCTTTAGGGACCACATTTTGAGTGAATCTAACTTTTAGTCGATGAGAAGATTTTTTATGAATATGTCTTACATAGTAAAATAGGTGAAATGTTAATAGCTTCCTTATTTTTAACCAGTTAATATAACTAAATGTTTATTAAAAATCTACATAATAACTAAAAGTCATTATTTATCATAAACAATAACGAGTAATGCTGCAAACTCCAAGAAAGGTTCAAATCTAACCTATCTGGTAAAAATAGTTATAAAGGTATAGTCACTTTTGAGAACACAAACACAACACGCACAGTCCAAATATGATACAAATATGAAAAAAATTTAATATTTTATATTATGTATTTCCTATTTAACAAAACTGTATGAATAAGGCTTGAAATGACTTATATATGCTTTTCTAAATATAGTATAACCAATTATTAAACAACTAACTATACGATTGAACCTTCTTATAACTGTGAACACTTATTTGTATGTTTAGTGTTAGAGAAAATTAGCATATTTTCTAAGGTCTCTCTTGATCAAACTTCTGCCCCCATCGCTGTGAACGTCTCGCAGAGCTCTGGCTTCCTGAACTCGTAAGGAACTCGCCTTTCAGCTCATATTAATCTTGTCCATCTATGACAAACAGAAAGTGTTTTTTGTTTAAAATATATGAATTATTTTAGATTACTGTCTATAAATCGATCTCTGAATGTGCTACAGCGACAGAACCACTCTCTTCCTGCTGCCTACGATGTAAGGATTCCAGACATATGTTGTTAGTGGCTGTGCTGTAGGGTTCAGCCAGGAGTTGATGGACAGTTGGAAGAGCAAAATAAATGGTAGGAGGGACATCCCAGCTGCAAGTGGTGTCAGATTTCACATCCTGCTTCACACAGGCAAAGAGACATTCCTCTGTGTCTGTGAAGGGCTACCGCTCAACGCAAGCAATTTCGATATATGATCGATTATAAAGCAAAAATGATTGTCGAACACGTTACCAAAACCATGCAGTTCTCCAAAACAGGGACTTTACATCTAAGAGGTTTTAAAATATCAATGCCGAACTTAGCATTGTTTATCATCGGATGTCTTTGTTTAACCTCAAATGTTTCAGTTGATTGGCCATTGTGGAGTTGATATAGACCTCTACACCTTGTGCTGTTTGATGGTTTTATGATAACTGGTGTACATGTTGGTACATGCTAGTGGAGCAAGATTGCCATGTCCTCAATTTGTGAAACCTGGCAGTTACGTAACTAATGGGTTGGCACTTGCAATGATTGTGCTGAGACTACTATTCTGTAACTGGAGAACAGTCAAATGGAGAGTGATTTTGTGTGTGGCACATGCTGTTGGTACACCTTGCTGGTTATCTGGCCTCAGGTGGCGAGACTCTCTGTCTGGCTTGTGTAATGGCATGCTTCAGGCTCTAAAGGCTTTTGGACTCCAGAGCCCCAGAGGGAGGTGATGTGTGGTCACAAAAGATTTGGTCGGTAGCAGTAAAGATACTATGTTTCAACTGCTATCCCAATCCAAAGAACAGAGCAGTAATAATAAAAAACATTCTAAATTCTGCCACACTTAAAATATTTATAACCGCTGGAGACCATTTTTTACCTTAAAGCTTCCGACATCCTGACAGTTGGCCGACATTCGATTTTTGATTCACATTGACACAATTACCGGCTGTCCAATGTGAACGTTGATCTATTTGGGAGGGGGGTAAGGGGGCGTTGTAATTTGTTAATGATTTGGAAAATAAAGCTTCTTGATCTCATTTCAGTGCTTAATTAACTTCTAGTTAGAGAGATTTCCCCTGGCGGTGGGACAAAGATGAATGGGTTACCTTGGTCTCTGTTGCTCTCTATCTCTCTTTTTCCCCTTTGTTTGTTTTCTTCCCCTCTCCTCTCCCAACAATGTTAAAAAGGATTGTCTGTTCTTACCCTTCCTATCCTACCTCCCTTCCAACCTCTCCTGTCGGCATCACTCCTTGGTGTGTCACTGGATATGGATGGTTGAAGAAGCATCATGCCCATAAGTGCCCCCTTTAGATCTCTGCTTTTCTTTAAAAAACAAGGACATTTCAAAGTGACCCCAAACTTTTGAACTGTAGTGTACTGTAAATTTGTATATAAAAAAGGAGACATCTAAAGGGGGCACTATGGGCATGATGCTTCTTCAACCATCCATAATCCAGTGACACACCAAGGTAGTGATGCCGACAGGAGAGGTTGGACAGGGAGGTAGGATAGGAAGGGTAAGAACAGACAATCCTTTTAACATTGTGGGAGAGAGAGGGGGAGAAAACAAACAAAGGGGGAAAAAGAGAGATAGAGAGCAACAGAGACCAAGGTAACCCATTCATCTTTGTCCCCACCGCCAGGGGAAATCTCTCTAACTAGAAGGTTAATTAAGCACTGAAATGAGATCAAGAAGCTTTATTTTCCAAATCATTAACAAATTACAACGCCCCCCTTACCCCCCTCTCCAAATAGATCAACGTTCACATTGGACAGCCGGTAATTAGTTGTCAATGTGAATCAAAAATCGAATGTCGGCCAACTGTCAGGATGTCGGGAAGCTTTAAGGTAAAAAATGGTCTCCAGCGGTTATAAATATTTTAAGTGTGGCAGAATTTAGAATGTTTTTTTATTATTACTGCTCTGTTCTTTGGATTGGGATAGCAGTTGAAACATAGTATCTTTACTGCTACCGACCAAATCTTTGTGACCACACATCACCTTCCCTCTGGGGCTCTGGAGTCCAAAAGCCTTTAGAGCCTGAAGCATGCCATTACACAAGCCAGACAGAGAGTCTCGCCACCTGAGGCCAGATAACCAGCAAGGTGTACCAAACAGCATGTGCCACACACAAAATCACTCTCCATTTGACTGTTCTCCAGTTACAGAATAGTCTCAGCACAATCATTGCAAGTGCCAACCCATTAGTTACGTAACTGCCAGGTTTCACAATTTGAGGACATTGGCAATCTTGCTCCACTAGCATGTACCAACATGTACACAGTTATCATAAAACCATCAAACAGCACCAAGGTGTAGAGGTCTATATCAACTCCACAATGGCCAATCAACTTGAAACATTTTAGGTTAAACAAAGACATCACGATGATAAACAATGCTAAGTTCGGCATTGATATTTTAAAACCTCTTAGATGTAAAGTCCCCTGTTTTGGAGAACTGCATGGTTTTGGTAACGGTTCTGACAATCATTTTTGCTTATAAATCGATCATATATCGAAATTGCTTGCGTTGAGCGGTAGCCCTTCACAGACACAGAGGAATGTCTCTTTTGCCTGTGTGAAGCAGGATGTGAAATCTGACACCACTMGCAGCTGGGATGTCCCTCCTACCATTTATTTTGCTCTTCCAACTGTCCATCAACTCCTGGCTGAACCCTACAGCACAGCCACTAACAACATATGTCTGGAATCCTTACATCGTAGAGCAGCAGGAGAGAGTGGTTCTGTCGCTGTAGCACATTTTAGAGATCGATTTATAGACAGTAATCTAAAATAATTKATATATTTTAAACAAAAAACACTTTCTGTTTGTCATAGATGGACAAGATTAATATGAGKTGAAAGGCGAGTTCCTTACGAGTTCAGGAAGCCAGAGCTCTGCGAGACGTTCACAGCGATGGGGGCAGAAGTTTTGATCAAGAGAGACCTTAAGAAAATATGCTAATTTTCTCTAACACTAAACATACAAATAAGTGTTTCACAGTTATAAGGAAGGTTCAATCGTATAGTTAGTTGTTTAATAATTTGGTTATACTATATTTAGAAAGCATATATAAGTCATTTCAAGCCTTATTCATACAGTTTTGTTAAATAGGAAATACATAATATAAAATATTTAATTTTTTCATATTTGTATCATATTTGGACTGTGTGCTTGTGTTTGTGTTCTCAAAAGTGACTATACCTCAGCAATTTATAACTATTTTTACCAGATAGGTTAGATTTGAACCTTTCTTGGAGTTTGCAGCATTACTCGTTATTGTTTATGATAAATAATGACTTTTAGTTATTATGTAGATTACATTTTGAATAACATTTAGTTATATTTAACTGGTTAAAAAATAAGGAAGCTATTAACATTTCACCTATTTTACTATGTAAGACATATTCATAAAAAATCTTCTCATCGACTAAAAGTTAGATTCACTCAAAATGTGGTCCCTAAAGAATTTGAGAAAATAACGTTGATGCGTTCAAAGATGGCCACACTATACCTGTAGATGCATAATAGCACAATACCCTATATATACAAAAGTATGTGCACAACCATTCAAATTTGTGGATTTGGCTATTTCAGCCACACCTGTTGCTGATCGGTGATTTAAATTGAGCACAGGGTCATGCAATCTATATAGAAAACCTTGGCAGTAGAAAGGCCTTACTGAAGAGCTCAGTGACTTTCAATGTGGCACCGTCATAGGATGCCACCTTTCCAAAAAGTAAGTTCGTCAAATTTCTGCCCTGCTAGAGCTGCCCCGGTAAACGGTAAGTGCTGTTATTGTGAAGAGGAAATGTCTAGGAGCAACAACGGCTCAGTTGCGAAGTGGCAGGCCACACCAGCTCACAGAACGGGAAGGCTGAGTGCTGAAGCGTGTAAATGTTGTCTGTCCTTGGTTGCAACACTCACTACCGAGTTCCAAACTGCCTCTGGAAGCAATGTCAGCACAATAAATGTTAGTTGGGAGCTTCATGAAATGGATTTGTATGGCCCAGCAGCCGCACACAAGCCTAAGATCACCATGCACAATGCCAAGCGTCTGCTGGAGTGGTGTAAAGCTCACTGCCATTGGACTCTGAAGCAGTGGAAACGCGTTCTCTGGTGTAATGACTCACAATTCACCATCTGGCAGTCCGACGTACTAATCTAGTTTTGGCGGATGCCAGGAGAACGCTACCTGCCCCAATGCAGAGTGCCAACTGTGAAGTTTAGTGAAGGAGGAATAATGGTCTGGGGCTGTTTTTCATGGTTCGGGCTAGGCCCCTTACTTCCATTGAAGGGAAATCCTAACGCTACAGCATACAATGACATTCTAGACAATTCTGTGCTTCCAACTTTGTAAAAACAAGGCAAAATATGTTTCAATTCAATATTCAGGTACCCTAAAATGTAATTTAACTCTAATATTTCATACGGAAAGAAGTATGTTCAATAGAAAGAGAAAATTAGCAGGTCTGCGTTCTCTTCGTCGTCTGCGAACAGACTGATTTCCAACTCTGACTTCCAGTACTAAAACTCAAAATTCTCCCTCGTTTGGGAAGAAGCAAGCCTGAAACCTTGAGCAAATACTGGTGACATCTAGTGGAAGCCATAGGAATTGCAATCTGGGAGCTGGATTTGGATATGACCCTATATGTTCCATTGGAAGAGCATGGGCACTCCAAAAAAAAAATCTGGTGGATATTCTTTGGATTTTCTCCTACCATATCAATTGTGTTACAGACTCAAACATTATTTAGATTTTTTATCCAATGGTACCACTTATATGCATATCCTGGCTTCTGGGCATGAGTAACAGGCAATTTACTTTGGGCACGTCAGTCAGACAGGAAGTGGAGAAAAATAGACCCTAGCCTGAAGAAGTTTTAACCTGTTGAGGCCACGGGTMCCGCTAGCGGCACTCCTCCCACATTCCATTGAAAAGGCAGAGCGGCAAATTCAAAAAACAAAATTGAAATATTTAACTTTCACACATTAACAAGTCCAATACAGCATTTGAAAGATAAACATCTTGTCAATCCATCCAACATGTCCGATTTTTTWAATGTTTTACAGAGAAAACACCACATATATTTATGTTAGGTCACCACCAAATAAAAAAAGACAGACAGACATTTTTCACAGCACAAGTAGGCTGCAGGTAGCATGCACAAGCCAACCTAATAACCTAGAACCAACCTAAATAACCTAGAAAAAACTACCTCAGATGACAGCCCTATAACATGTTACACAATAAATCTATGTTTTGTCCAAAAAATTGCATATTTTAGCTAAAATTTTACATTACTGCTACCATCATAGCTACAGTCAGAAATCGCACGGGAGTAGCAGAGTAAATACAGACACCAACTACCTATTATCACATCATAAAACATTTCAGACAAATATATGGTGGATAGCTAATGAAAGACAAATATCTTGTGAATACAGACAATATTTCGATTGTTGAAGTGTTTACAGCGAAAACACACATATATTTATTAGTTCACCACCAAATACAAAAGACAGACAGACAGTTTTTCACAGCAACGGTAGCATGCAAGTAGCTAACCTAACTAAACCTAGAAAAACTAGAACAACCTAAATAACTAGAAAAAACTCCCTCATGACAGTCTAAACATGTTACACAATAAATCTAGTTTTTGTTCGAAAAATGTGCATATTTTAGCTATAAATTCAGTTTACATTACTGCTACCATCATTAGCCACCATCACAGCTACAGTCAGAAAATCGCACGGCAGTAGCCAGAGAAAATACAGACACCAACGTCAACTACTAATTACACATCTGTCACGATCGTGTGGAGAGAGACGGACCAAAACGCAGCATTTGGAAAAAAGCCATCTTCCTTTTATTGAGAAGAAGGAAAAAACGAAACAAAAACACTTACAACTCCAAACAAACAATAAACGACGTGAAGCTAATAAACGTAGTGCACATACACAGGCTACAAACGTTCAGACATAGACAACTACCCACAAAAGCCTACTGCCTATGGCTACCTTAAATATGGCTCAATCAGAGACAAATGAAGACAGCTGTCTCTGATTGAGACCCAATCTAGGCAGCCATAGACATAACTAGACAACCTAACAATACTCTATCCCATACACATACAACACCATTAGATAACCAAAACACCACAACAATACAATGCCCACCCAACTCACGCCCTGAAAAACTATACATAATCAAAATAACATAAAAATAGGTCAGGCGTGACATAACCCCCCCCCTCAAGGTGTTATCCGAACCAACACAAAAGTCTAGGGGTTGGTGGGCATCTGTCCACGGTGGTGGCTCCGGCTCTGGACGCTGCCCCCACACCACCATAGTCACTCGCTTTCGTATCCCCCCCCAATGACCACCCTCCAACTAAACCCACCTAACTGAAGGGGCAGCACGGATAAGGGCAGCAGCCGGGATAAGGGGCAACACCGGGATGAGGGACGACAGCTCCGGCTGAGGGACGGCAGCTCGGGCTGAGGGACGGCAGCTCCGGCTGAGGGACGGCAGCTCCGGACTGGCTGGCGGATCCTGGCTGGCTGGCTCTGGCTGGTCATGGCTGGCTGACGGCTCTGGCTGTCATGGCTGGCGGAAGCTCTGGCTGATCCGGTCTGGCGGAAGGCTCTGGCTGATCCGGTCTGGCGAAGGCTCTGGCTGATCCTCTGGGCGAAGGCTCTGGCTGATCGGTCTGGGGAAGGCTCTGGCTGATCCGTCTGCGTGAAGCTGGCTGACGCAAGGCCTGGCTGATCCGGTCGGCGGAAGGCTCTGGCTGATCGTTGGCGGAAGGCTCTAGCGGCTCTGTCTGGCGACGGCTCTAGCGGCTCCTGTCTGGCGGACGCTCTGTAGGCTCATGGCAGACGGGCGGCTTTGCAGTGCTCATGGCAGACGGCGCTTGCAGGCTCATGGCAGACGGACAGTTCAGACGGCGTATGGCAGACGGGACAGTTAGACGGCGTTGGCAGACGGCAGTTCAGACGCCGCTGGCAGACGGGCAGTTCAGGCGCCGCTGGCAGACGGGCAGTTCAGGCGCCGCTGGGCAGACGGGCAGTTCAGGCGCGCTGGGCAGACGGGCAGTTCAGGCGCCGCTGGGCAGACGGGCAGTTCAGAGCGCCGCTGGGCAGACGGGCAGTTCAGGCCCGCTGGCAGACGGGCAGTAGGCGCCGCTGGCAGACGGCAGACTCTGGCGGCTGAGACGCACTGTAGGCCTGGTGCGTGGTACTGGAACTGAGGTACCGGGCTAAGGACACGCACCTCAGGGCGAGTGCGGGGAGAAGGAACAGTGCATCCAGGGCTCTGGAGACGCACAGGAGGCTTGGTGCGTGGTGCGGGGAACTGGAGGCACTGGGCTGGAGACCGCAACCATAGGAGAGTGCGTGGAAGAGGAACAGGGCTCTGGAGATGCACTGGAAGCCTGGTGCGTGGTGTAGGCACTGGTGGTACTGGACTGGGGTGGAAGGTGGCGCCGGATATACCGGACGTGAAGGAGGACACGTGCTCTTGAGCACCGAGCCTCCCCAACCTTACCAGGTTGAATGGTCCCCGTAGCCTGCCAGTGCGGCGAGGTGGAATGGCCCGCACTGGCTATGCAGGCGAACCGGGGACACCACCTGTAAGGCTGGTGCCATGTACACACCGGCCCGAGGAGACGACTACTGGAGGCCAGATACGTTGGCCGGCTTCATGGCATCCGGCTCGATGCCCAACCTAGCCTCTCAGTGCGGCAAGGTGGAATAGCCCGCACTGGGCTAAGCACGCGTACTGGGACACCGTGCGCTTTACCGCATAACACGGTGTCTGACCAGTACGACGCCCTCTTACCACGGTAAGCCCGGGGAGTTGCTCAGGTATCCAACCCGGCTTCGCCACACTCCCCTTATTCCCCCCAAGAAATTTTTGGGTGAGCCTCTCGGGCTTCCAGCCTCTCTACGTGCTGCCTCCATACCAGCGCTCCTGGGCTGTGGCTGCTTCTTCTCCTCCCTCAAGCGGCGCACACACAACTCAGCCCAGGGTCCTTCTCCTTGAATTTGCTCCAACTCCATTCCTCTTCTCCCATTGCTTTAGTTCCTTCCTCCTTCCTCAATCCGCTTGTCCTGTTGTGGGGTAGTTTCTGTCACGATCGTGTGGAGAGGAGGGACCAAAACGCAGCATGAGGAAAATAAGCCATCTTCTTTTAATTAAACGAACGAAGATGAACATGAAACGAAAACACTATTAAAACAAACAAAACAACAAATGATCGTGAAGCTAAATAACGCAAGTGCCAGAAAGCAACAAACGTTAAACAAGACAACTACCACAAAAGCCTACTGCCTATGGCTACCTTAAATATGGCTCCCAATCAGAGACAAATGAATGAACAGCTGTCTCTGATTGAGACCAATCTAGGCAGCCATAAGACATAACTAGACAACCTAACAATACTCTATCCCATACACATACAACACCCATAGACTAACCAAAACACACAACATACAATGCCCACCCAACTCCCCTGACCAACTAAACATAATCAAAATAACATAAAAAATAGGTCAGGAACGTGACAACTCATTAAACATTTCAGAACAATATATGGTGGATAGCTAATGAAAGAAAAGATCTTGTGAACAGAGCCAATATTCCGATTTTTGAAGTGTTTTACAGCGAAAACCATATATCGTTTAATTAGCTTACTACAATAGCTAGCACACAGCAGCATTGCTTCTAGTCAAACGGTAGCATAGCACAGTTCGACAGATAATATATGAAAAGCATCCCAAATTGGGTCCTTATCTTTGTGGATCTTCCATCAGAATGTTCTCCAAGGGGTCCTTTGTTCAGAACCGACTTTATTTGGATCCATAACGAACGATTTTCCTCAGAATTAGCAAGCACCATAGCTAGCATTGCTAGCCTCTCGTTCTTGAACCAATTTTGCGTCGCATCACGTCTAAAGTCCAGACATAATTAATAATAATAATAAACTATATTGAAAAAACATACTTTAAGATGATATTGTGACATGTATCAAAGAAAATCGAAGCCAGAGATCATATTCACCTTTAAAAAGGTTCTTCAATGAGCCGATACAGGTCAGACTTCGCCCAGGAAATAATAAAAGTGCGCACGTCTCAGTCCAAGACGTTGTGTTCAGTCCCTGGTCGAGATAATCACACGATTTTTTCTCTCACTTCGCATGACACCAGGCGAAAGCGTATGATGTTTTTTCTACAGTCATAAGTGACATGCCTTTTATAGACAAGCTCCTGAAGAGAGGTTCGCTTTTGGAATCTCACTTCCGGTTAGGAATGGTCTGTAAAAGGAGTTCTGTTTCACTTAGAGAAATAATTCAAAACGTTTTTAGAAAACTAGAGACTGTTTTCTATCCAATAGTAAATAATAATGCATATTGTACGAGCAAGAATTGAGTACGAGGCCGTTTAAAAATCAATCGATTTTCTCAAAAGTGAACAACGCACCCCTTTGTCCTAACAGGTTTAACCTCTCTAGGGTACGTGAGACGTTAGCGTCACCTCTTCCAACAGCCAGTGAAACTGCAGGGCGCCAAATTCAAAACAACAGAAATCCCATAATAAAATTCCTCAACATACATGTATTTACACCATTTTAAAGATACACTTGTTGTAAATCCAGCCACAGTGTCCTATTTCAAAAAGCAACAAACGATTATGTTAGGTGAGTGCCTCTTCACAGAATAACAACAGCCATTCTTCCAGCAAAGAGAGTATTCACAAAAGCAGAAATATAATAAAATTTCACTAACCTTTGATGATCTTCATCAGATGACACTCATAGGACTTCCTGTTACAAAATACATGTATGTTTTGTTCGGTAACGTTCATATTTATATCCAAAATCTGAGTTTACATTGGCTCCTTACGCTCAGAAGTTCCAAAACACCTTTGATTTTGCAGAGAGCCACATCAATTTATAGGAATACTCATAATAAACATTGCTAAAAAGATACAACTCCTTATGCATGGAATTTTAGATGTACTTCTCCTTAATGCAACCGCTGTCAGATTTGAAAAAAGCTTTACGGAAAAAGAAACCATGCAATAATCTGAGTCGGCGCTCAGAGCCCAATCAAGACACAAATATAGCCGCCATATATGCAGTCCAAGAAAGTCATAAAAGCATTATAAATCTTCACTTACCTTTGCTGATCTTCGTCGGAATGCACTCCCAGGACTCCCACTTCCAAAAAATTTTTATTTTTTTTCGTATTGTCCATCATTATGTCCAAATAGTTACTTTTGTTAGCGCGTTTGGTAAACAAATCCAAGTTGCATTCACTAAAAGCAGACGAAATGTCAAAAAGTTCCGTAACAGTCAGTAGAAACATGTCAAACGATGTATTGAATCAATCTTTAGGATGTTTTTAACATAATTCTTCAATAATGTTCCAACCGGAGAATTCCTTTGTCTTCAGAAAAGCAAATGGAACGGGAGCAAACTCTCATGTGAACGTGCATAGTCAGCTCGTGGCTGCTGTTAGACTTCTAACTCATTCCACTCTCATTCACCCCCACTTTACAGTAGAAGCATCAGACAAGACTGTTGACATCTAGTGGAAGCGTTAGGAAGTGCAACATTACCAGTATCCCACTGTATAATCAATAGGAGCCGAGTTGAAAATCGACCAACCTCAGATTTCCCACTTCCAGGTTGGATTTTTTCTCAGGTTTTTGCCTGCCATATGAGTTATATTATACTCACAGACATCATTCAAACAGTTTTAGAAACTTCAGAGTGTTTTCGATCCAAATCTACAATAATATGCATATTCTAGCTTTTATGGCTTTGTAGCAGGCCGTTTACTCTGGGCATGCTTTTCATCCGGATGTGAAAATACTGCCCCCTACCCCAAATAAGTTTTAATGGCGCTGACTTTCTGGTCTATCTCTTCATCTGACATATCATAATAGCATTCCCTGACAGACATAGTGTTCTTTCATCCTTCTGTAAAAAAATCTAACTGTTACACTGTCATGAAATATGATTATATAATGACTATGAAACAACAAGGACATGGCCTGCTTATGAGATGCCATGAAAGAAAGTTAGATGAATTCAACTGAAAATGGCGAGAACAGGCGTTCGTAGCTGAATGCTCTTGGTTAGCTTGAGAATAATAATTGCYTGATTTATCATTCTACGAGATGTACAGATGAAGTCGGAAGTTTACATACATTTAGTTTGGAGTCATTAAAACTCGTTTTTCAACCACTCCACAAATTTCTTGTTTACAAACTATAGTTTTGGCAAGTCGGTTAGGACATCTACATTGTGCATGACACAAGACATTTTTTCCAACAATTATTTACAMAAAGATTTTTTCACTTATAATTCACTGTATCACAATTCCAGTGCGTCAGAAGTTTACATACACTAAGTTGACTGTGCCTTTAAACAGCTTGGGAAATTCCAGAAAATTATGTCATGGCTTTAGAAGCTTCTGATAGGCTAATTGACATCATTTGAGTCAATTGGAGGTGTACCTGTGGATGTATTTCAAGGCCTACCTTCAACTCAGTGCCTCTTTGCTTGACATCATGGGAAAATCAAAAGAAATCAGACAAGACCTCAGAAAACAAATTGTAGACCACCACAAGTCTGGTTCATCCTTGGGAGCAATTTCCAAATGCCTGAAGGTACCACGTTCATCTGGACAAACAAATAGTGCAAGTATAAACACCATGGGACCACGCAGCCGTCATAACCGCTCAGGAAGAATGTGTTTCTGTCTCCTAGAGATGAACTACTTTGGTGCAAAAAGTGCAAATCATCCAGAACAACAGGAAAGGACCTTGTGAAGATTCTGCAGGAAACAGATACAAAAGTATCTATAGCCACAGTAAAACGAGTCTATAATCGACATACCTGAAAGGCCGCTCAGCAAGGAAGAAGCCACTGCTCCAAAAAACCACATAAAAAAGCCAGACTACGGTTTGCAACTGCACATGGGGACAATGATCGTACTTTTTGGAGAAATGTCCTCTGGTCTGATGAAACAAAATAGAACTGTTTGGCCATAATGACCATCGTTTTTGTTTGGAGGAAAAAGGGGGAGGCTTGCAAGCCGAAGAACACCATCCCAACCGTGAAGCACGTGGGTGGCAGCATCGTGTTGTGGGGTGCTTTGCTGCAGGGGGGACTGGTGCACTTCACAAAATAGATGGCTTCATCAGAGGATGGAAAATTGTGTGGTTGTATTGAAGAACATCTCACGACATCAGTCAGGAAGTTAAAGCTTGGTCACAAATGGGTCTTCCAAATGGACAATGACCTCGAGCATACTTCCAAAGTTGTGGCAAAATGGCTTAAGGACAACAAAGTCAAGGTATTGGAGTGGCCAACACAAAGTCCTGATCTCAATCCCATAGCAAATTTGTGGCAGAACTGAAAAGTGTGTGCGAGCAAGGAGGCCTAAAAACCTGACTCAGTTACACCAGCTCTGTCAGGAGGAATGGGCCAAAATTCACCCAACTTATTGTGGAAGCTTGTGGAAGGCTACCCGAAACGTTTGACCCAAATTAAACAATTTAAAGGCAATGCTACCAAATACTAATTTAGTGTATGTGAACTTCTGCCCCCACTGGGAATGTAATGAAAGAAATAAAAGCTGAAATAAATCATTCTCTCTAATGTTATTTTGATATTTCACATTCTTAAATTAAAGTGGTGATCCTAACTGATTTAAGACAGGGATTTTTACTAGGATTAAATGTCAGGAATTGTGAAAAACGAGTTTAAATGTATTTGGCTAAGGTGTAGTGTAAACGACTTCCTCCTCCTCTTCATCCGAAGAGGAGGAGCAGGGATTAAACCAAGGTGCAGCGGGTTGTGTGAATACATATAGATTTATTGCTGACGAAGACGAACACAAAAACTTATACTTGCATAAACTAAAAAACAAACAAACGACTTAATACAGACCTGAACTGGTGAACTAAGAAAAACAATGCACTCCATGAACAGGAAAGAAAACGAGAGACCGAGACAGTACCGTGTGGTGCAATAAACACAGACACAGCGACAACCACCCACGACAAACAATGTGAAACAACCTCCCTATGTATGTCTCTCAATCAGAGGAAACGAAAACACCTGCCTCTGATTGAGAGCCATAAGGTCAATTAAACCTGACACTTAACATAGAACAAAACACAGAACTGCCCCCATCTCACGTCCTGACCCACTAAACACAACAATACAAAAGGAAACAGGTCAGGAACGTGAACAGTATGTATACTTCTTGACTTCTGAAATTAAATTGCACTCCAGTTACAAAATATTTTATTGATATTTTTTTACTTTGAAGCCTCATTTTTTGCTTGAAATTTTTTATTAAATGCTCTTGACAAAAAGACATCATTTGCTGCAAGTTCGGGAGGGGGGCTAATAGCTGAACAATAGACTATTCAACCTTTACTAAAGAATAGTCTTATAGCAGAGCTAGTGTGAAAATCCCCCGTCCTATCACAGACCAGATTTGCCCTAACGACCAATGGGGAGTTGTACTGCCGACCGTCACGTTGTACAGCGCCATKTTTTCCGTACCATCCTAACAGAAACCCAGAGGGTTTTTCATTTTTCATGGAATAGAAACACCATAATAATAATCAAATGAATTGTGCCACAGAATGCTGTGGCAGGCCGCAAGGAGGAACCACTGTAGTAGTATAGTGTGGCCGACTTTGAATACAGCAACTAATCATTCTCAAATTAATTTGATGATATTTACCAAATCTGGAATCAATCTGATTTATGGTCCATGAGAAGAAGATTGTTTTAGTATTTTTAGCATATGCACTAACATGAATCTATAGGTACAGTGTGGCCATATTTGAATGTAGCAACGACGCTTTCTCAAAACCATTAAATGTAATGTAATGGGTCTAAATACAACATCTGGAGTGAATCTGACATATGATTCATGAGGAGAAGATGATTGCAGATGATTTTGAGCATTAATAGTTTCCTTCTTTTTTGAGATATCAATACCAATTCATCGTAGGGACTCCAATGATACCGATGACAAGTTTGAACTTAGTTTCCTGAATTTCCGCCTGACTGACATGCCCAAAGTAAACTGCCTATTACTCAGGCCCAGAAGCCAGGATATGCATATAATTGGTAGCATTGGATAGTAAACACTTTGACGTTTCTAAAACTGAAACTATAACAGAATTGATATGGCAGGCAAAAATCAGAAGAAAAACCAACCGGAATCTTTTCTTTTTGAGGTCCCAGGCTTTTATAATGGAAAGCTATTGTTCCTATGTAATTCCGTCTCCCAGATTCCAATTCCTATGGCTTCCACTAGATGTCAACTGTCTTTATTCAAGGTTTCAGATTAGTTTTTTGAAAAACAAGCAAGAATTTGGAGTTTTGGTTAGGAGATCACCGGAACAATATCAGTCTTTCGATGTGCGAGGGAGAGGGCGCACGCTTACTAATTTTGCTTTCCTATTGAACATACTACTTTCCGTATGAAATATTATAGTWWATTTACATTTTAGAGTACCTGACGATTAAATAAAAACACCGTTTGACTTGTTTGGACGAAGATTAGCGGTAGCTTTTTGGACTCCTTTGTCTGCATGTTGAACGAGTGGATTACTGAAATCGATGGCGCCAACTAAACAGACTTTTTGGGATATCAAGAAGGATTTTATCTAACAAAACGATCATTCATGTTGTAGCTGGGACCCTTTGGATTGCAAACAGAGAAAGATATTCAAAAGTAAGTGATTTATTTAATCGCTATTTGTGATTTTAGCTTCGGGGCTGGGTCACTCGGTGGCAGCTAGCTAGCTGTGATGATCAGGAGTAATGGTCCAGGGTTTACGGCAGGAATCCAGCGTTGTGGTAGAGAAAAACAGTCCGATGCTGGCAGGTATTATCCAGGCTGAAAAAACGGCTGGTGCCTGAGCAGAGGGTAAAGGCCGCTAGCAGTGGCTAACAATGACTAAATAAAGGAAGACATTCCTAACCAAATACTGTTTGTTTTGTGTGTTTGTTTTATGAGTGTGTGTGTGTGTATTGACGAGAGATTTATATTATGGATGGACAATGGACCCTAATTTTGGTCATATATGTTGTCAACAACAGTGATATGTGAAGTGTGACACTGGTTTAAGACATTAGGTCTTCCATATTCTCCAGTTGTAAATTGGCAGACACTTCAGTAATGGTTCTAATACAAGCCATCAGGTGCCGTGACCAATTAAAAAGGCACAKATACCATGAGTGTGTGGGCAACTCTCTGGGCAAGTGGGTATCACTACCTTGGAAATGGTTAAAATTGGCATATATTATAGCCGTGAGTGAGGAAATTTAAACACTCTGGACACCGAGAGAAGCGCAGAAATAACCACCATGGAAATTGGATCTGTGGTTTCTGACACTCCCGTAAAAGGGGCAATAGAAGAGAAAAAGCCATAGAAATAAAAGCCATAGAGGCGCTAAAAGAAATGCAAGTGCATTCTACCAATTAGGCACGAACATAGAAAAAATCCAATCATGGATAAAATTGGGCTGCATTTCCCTTCTGACGGAAAACTCCAATCTAATAAAGAATTCAGAGATGCTATTGTGAGTAGGCACAATGACATGAAATAAAAATGAATAGCTCAATACACCAGTGTTTTGATGTTAGCGTTCAACAGAAAAGCAAAACAGATAAATCCCAAATTAGTAGATGTACTCAGCATAAAAAAGACTGGGTATGTGAATATGTTGGTAGAATGTGTACATATGCTTTGATGGCAGACTTGTCTTGGGCATACAGATCAGAGCCTTTTGGGGGCGACCGCAGTATGTGACATCCCGTTTTCACTATCTGCAGTAGACAAAGAGGTTGTACTTTTCTATAAATGTATCCTTTATTTAACTAGGCAAGTCAGTTAAGAACAAATTATTATTTACAATGATTGCCTACCCCGGCCAAACCCATACGACATTGTGCGCCGCCCTATGGGACTCCCAATCACTGCCGGATGTGTTACAGCCTGGATTTGAACCAGGGACTACGTATATGCCACTCCACAGAGGATTATCTAGAAAAAGCAGCGGAGATGCGCACTAGGTTTCTAAGAAGAGGCTATTTGCCACAGTGTGTGGATGAAGCTCTTAATTTGGCATTGGGAAAAACACGAGATGAACTGTTACAAAAAAGACCTGCTAAAGAACACTCCGTAATGTTCACAACCACATATACTTTGAATTCACGAAAAGAGGTGTGGTCAAGAAACACTGCCATATTTTATCATCGGACCCAGCTTTGCCGGCTGCATTTAAAAATCCACCACTTATTGTGTATAGGAGAGGTCGCAATTTACGTGATAAATTGGTTGATGCCAACTGCCAGCCACAAAAGAAAATCAGCCAGGCTCTTTTACGCTCTCTACCAAATGGTAGCTATAAATGCAGAGGATGCGCACAGTGCAACAATATGATGAAGTGTGAATATTTCTGCCACCCACACACAGGAAAACGGTTCCAAATAAATMACATTGTTACGTGTTCCACCACCCATGTTATTTACACTATTAAATGTCCATGTGGGCTCTGCTATGTCGGTAAAACCTCCCTCTCTCTCAAATAGAGAATTAGTGAACATTACAGTTAAATCAGGAGAAACAACAGGGATTATCCAGTCGCAGTACCTTTTAATGACCTAAAGCACGACATTTCTACCTTTAGATTTTGTGGCATAGAGAAAGTTAAGATATCAGACAGAGGAGGTGATATTAATAATACTCTGAGCAAAAGAGAATGTTTTGGGATTTTCACCCTCCAGACATTATTTCCTAAAGGATTTAATGATGAAATGCCTATATGTTATGTGGTGAATTTGAACATAAATGATGTGGCTATTTAAGATTACTCTGATGTTTTTCGTACGATGTACCCAATGATTAATGAAAACTTGCTATGTCCTCATTGTGGTTTACAGACGTGTTTAATACGTATTTTTTATACACTTCTGTAATATTTATGAAATGCATATTGTTATATTTGGTAGCACTTATTTGTTTTTCCTTTGCCTCCAACCCCTTTCGATGTGTGGAACGGATGTGGGTGGGGCTAGGTCTACATAAGGGTGCTAAATTCACAAAAGCTCTGACGAAGGCAGTGAGGCCGATACGTAAGCTTATTAAATATGATGATACTATCAAGAGCAGTGTGTGGTTTCCTTTTTCCTTCACAATGTTAGCTAGCTAACATTAGGCTCTAACTAYAACAGCTCACGGCTCTGGGAAATGAATAATAACATCAGCTAGGGAGCCAGCCAGCCAACATTAGCTAGTTAAACAATAAACAGTGCCAACAATGCGGTCACATCTGCTCTGGCTATGCCTTCTGGTGTTCGTCCGGTGTCTTCTTGACCTACAGTTRTCCCCCTGTACTCTCTCCCTCTCTGTTTAATTGTGTGGTTGGAGACAGGTGTGCTGGAGTCAGCGCAGATCCCTATCAGCTGCAACTCGTTCCATAAATCAAGAACTCTACAAATTCTCATTCCTGCCACTTTCACTCTGCCAGATCGTAATCTCTGCTCAGTCAGTTATTATCCTAGCCTTTTGTTCATTATCAAGATCCTGTTGCTCTGATGTGCTTGTTTCCCTGCCTCACACCATTTTGTCCTCTCATTGCAGTTGCCGCTCTGTCTCTGGCTCCTGTCTCCTGTACCACTTCTCACCACCCTACCACCTTGCTCTGGATCTCACTCACCACCTTGGATTCCCCTCAGGACTGGTTTACCCTGTTCAACTCAGTCAACTCCAACCTCACTCTACACTTTGGGTTTTTCTGCAACTCATCTGAGCTACCCCGGTTCTGCACTCCATATCTCTCTGTTAACAATAAACATTTTGGTTCATTCATCCCTGCCTCCGCATGCGAGTCTGATCTTGGTTTTCCCTGTGTACGCTCCGCGTAACAAATGCCACAGTGTTGGGAGCTAACCAACCATGTTCAACGTTAGCTAGCTAACATTAGGCTATAACTAGAACAGRACACGGCTCTGGGAAACAAATAATAACGTCAGCTAGGGAGCCAGCCAGCCAATGATAGCTAGTTAACTTCATAGGGATAGGGGGCAGCATTTCGACTTTGAACAAATTGCGTGCCCAAACGAAATTTCCTCCTACTCTGTCCCAGAAGGTAATACATGCATATTATTATTACTATTGTATAGAAAACACTCTGAAGTTTCTAAAACTGTTTGAATTATTTCTGTAAGTATAACA
>NC_036840.1:14618992-14620708 GCF_002910315.2 Salvelinus sp. IW2-2015 | reverse complement strand
TATGACGTGTATATGTAAGTATAAACTGTCATTTGGCAGACAAAAAACCTGAGAAGAGGTCAAAACAGGAAATGAGAACTCGATTTTCAAACAGTGTCAAATGAGACCCGTGTAGATATGGCTAGAACAAACACTGCCTGGGCTTCCACTAGATGTCGTCGTCTTTAGATTTTAGTCTTATTATTCTACTATAACGTAGGGGCTCACAGGAGCTGTTCTGTAAGGGGGTGTCAGAACTTTCAGTCAGGATTCGCGCGGAGGGAAAAGCGAGAGCTCTCGTTCCAATGCTCTCTTCAGGACAATGAAATTCTCCGTTGGCTCTAGACTATTTCTTTGGCTGGTTGGGGCGCTGGGCGCCGTTCTCAGATGAATCTTTTTCCGTAAAGTTTATTTTGAAATCTGACACAGCGGTTGCATAGAGGATAAGTTTATCTTTAATTATGTGAATAACACTTGCATCTTTTATCAATGTTTATTATGAGTATTTCTGCAAAATCACCAGATGTTTTGGAATCAAAACATTACTGCACATAACGCGCCAATGTAAACAGAGATTTTTTTTATATATATATATATGCACATTATCGAAACAAAACATAAATGTATTGTTTAACATGATGTTATATGTCTCATCTGATGAAGATTTTCCAAGGTTAGTGAATAATTCTATCTCTATTTGTGGGTTTTGTATAAGCTACCTGTGCTGTGAAAGAAATGTTTGTGCTTTTTTGGATTTGGTGGTGAGACAATATAAATATACGTGGTGTTTTCGCTGTAAAACATTTAAAAATCGGACATGTTGGCTGGATTCATAAGATGTGTATCTTTTATTTGCTGTATTGGACTTGTTAATGTGTGAAAGTTAAATATTTCTAAAAAATATTTTTGAATTTCGCGCGCTGCCTTTTCAGTGGAATGTGGGYGGGGGCTAGCYGAACCCCAGTCCTAGACAGGTTAAATAATTAACAGTGTCAACAACGCCAGTGTTGGGAGCTAACCAACCATGTTCAATGTTAGCTAGCTAACATTAGGCTCTAACTAGAACAGCACACGGCTCTGGGAAACAAATAATAGCGTCAGCTAGGGAGCCAGCCAGCTAACGTTAGCTTGTAATGAAACCAATTTCTGTCAWAATTTGAAAACGTGTAATATCTGAAAATGTTACGCTAGACTATCTTACCTGTATACATCATCGTGCATGTCAGGAATGCCATCCCACGGTTGCTCTTAGTTTGAAGATGAAATCCAGAGACAGTTGTTTCCTCCAGCTCTTTAGCTATCATACTCTAATTCCACTGAATTCAAAACTTGATCCTCCAGAAAGTGGAGAGCCACACTTATGCAGCTCCACTACACAATACATTTAAAAAAAGCTGCGTTCGACAGGATTACCAACACAGACTGACGAGCTTCTATGGCAGACCAATCCGATCTCCTCTCTCMGCATGTCCAGCCCACTCCTTATCTCAGCCAATCATGGCTAGTGGGAAGGTTGSCAGCTTTTTCTGTGGCTTCACCAAAAAGGCTCGTAATTTAACTTKTTTTGGGTAGGGGGCAGTATTTTCACGTCCGGATGAAAAGCCTGCCCAGAGTAAACGGCCTGCTACAAAGCCATAAAAGCTAGAATATGCATATTATTGTAGATTTGGATAGAAAATACTCTGAAGTTTCTAAAACTGTTTGAATGATGTCTGTGAGTATAACAGAACTCATATG
>NC_036840.1:14611946-14618967 GCF_002910315.2 Salvelinus sp. IW2-2015 | reverse complement strand
AACAAGAGAGAGGATGGCTATTATTTGGAAGATACAGTGGGATATTGGTAATGTTGGCACTTCCTAGGCTTCCACTAGATGTCAACAGTCTTTAGAACGTTGTTGATGTTCTACTGTGAGGTGGGGGGCGATGAGAGTGGAAGATGTCAGAGGTCGCCCAGCAGCCACGAGTTTGATATAGCGCGTTCACGATGAGAGTTTGCTTCTGTTCATTTGCTTTTTGACAGGACAAAGGATCTCCGGTTGGAACATTCATCTAGAAGATTGATTCAATACATCGTTTGACATGTTCTTACTGACTGTTACGAACTTTTCGACATTATCGTTGTGCTTTTAGTGAACGCGCGTTCGTGACTTTGGATTTGTTCACAAAACGCGCTTAACAAAAGTACTATTTGACTAAATGATGAATTTACCGAACAAACAAACATGTTTGGTCTGTGGGAGTCTGGGAGTGATTCGACGAAGAGCAAAAGTAAGTGAAAGATTTATGCTTTTTATGACTTTTGTGACTGCAATATAATGGCGGCTATATTTGTGTATTGGATTGGGTCGTAGGCCGGCTCGTTATTGCATGGTTTGCTTTTTCGTAAGCTTTTTTCAAATCTGACACGCGGTTGCATTTAGGAGAAGTGCATTAAAATTCATGATAAAGTTGATTATTTTAGCAATGTTTATTATGAGTATTACTGTAAATTGATGTGCCTCTGAAATCAAGGATGTTTTGGAACTTACTGAACGTAAGGAAGCCAATGTAAACAGAATTGTTTGGAATAAATATGACCTGTTACCGAACAAAACAGACATGTATTGTGTTAATGATGAAATCCTGATGGAGTGTTCATCTGATGAAGATATCAAAGGTTAGTGCGATTAACTTTTATCTATATTTCTGCTTTTTTGTAGAATACTCTCTTTGGCTGTGAAAATGGCGTGTGTTATTCTGTGATAGGCACTCACCTAATAATTGTGTTTTGTTGTGCTTCGTCGTTAAAGCCTTTTTGAAATCGGACACTGTGGCTTGGATTTACAACAAGTGTTATTTTAAAATGGTGATAAAGATACATGTAGTTTGAGGAGGATTTAGAATTATGGATTTCTGTTGTTTTGAAATTGGCGCCTGCCAGTTTCACTGGATGCTGTTGAAAGAGGTGGGCGCTACCAGTTCAGCATAACCCTAGAGGGTTTTAAAATCAGATTATTTTGTATTTACAAGATGGCATACGCGATTTTATTAAGGGCACATGAAAGTTCAAAGAAGGCATTTCTGCCCCAAACATGCATTTTGATTAAAAAAATATGTTGTTGCGTTCAAAACGTTAAAAATGTTAGGTCATGACTTGCGACATATGCCTACTTTCCTGATTCAGGTCATTCTGAACACTTGTGGCGGCTTTTCCTTCACTCTGCGTCCACATTCATCCAACATCTCAATTGCATTGAGGTTGCGGTTGATTGTGGAGGCCAGTCATCCGATGCAGCACTCCGTCACTTCCTCCTTTTTGGTCAAATATCAAATCGAATCACATTTATGTATATAGCCTTTCTGTACATCAGCTGATATCTCAAGTGCGGTAAGAAAACCCAGCCATAAAACCAAAACGAAGCATGCAGGTGTAGATGAGGTGGCGTTTAGAAAAACTCCCTGAAAGGCCAAAACCAGGAAGAACGTAGAGTAGAACCAGGTATGAGGGGTGGCAGTCCTCTCGTGGATGTGCAGGTGGAGATTATTAACAGAACATGGCCAAGTGTTCACTGTTATAAATGACCAGTATTGGTCAGAATATAATAATACAGTAGTTGTCGATGTTGCAGCAAGTCGCCACCTCAGGAGTAATGTCAGTTGGCTTTCATAGCGATCATAAGAGTATCTCTACCGCTCTTCGATCTTAGGAAGTTGAAAACAGCAGGTCTGGGTACAGGTAGCCGTCCGGTGAACAGGTAGTAGTTCATAGCGCAGCAGAACAGTGAACTGGCAGAGTCAGCGGGCCAGGTGGACGGGAAGCAAGGAATCTCATGCCAGTAGGGTATCCTGAGGCTGGTTTTAGGGCTCAGGTTCCGAGAGAGGACAGAAAGAGAGAAAGAGAGAATTAAGAGAGCGATTACTCTAAATTCACACAGGACACCGGATAAGACAGTGAAGAAGTACTCCAGATAAAACGACGGACCCTAGCCCCGAAAATAAAATACTGGCAGCATAAATAGCTGAGGCTGAGACGGAGGGGTCAGGAGACCATGTGGCCCATCGATTGATACCCGGAGCAGGGCCAAACAGGAAGGGATATAACCACAACACTTTGCCAAGCACGAGCCCCACACCACTAGAGGGATATCTTCAACCACCAACTATACTCCTGAGACAGGCGAGTATGAGCCACAAGGATCTCCGACCGGCACAAGCCCAAAGGGGGGGCGCAACCCAGAACAGAAGATTCACGTAGTGACCTCAACCACCCCTCAAGTGACACACACTCTAGGGACGGAATGAAAGAGCACCAGTAAGCCAGTGACTCAGCCCCTGTAATAGGTTAGAGGCAGAGAATCCCATGGAGAGAGGGGAACGGCAGAGAGACAGCAAGGGCGGTTCAGTTGCTCCAGAGCCTTTCCGTTCACCTTCACACTCCTGGGCCAGACAGTACATCAATAATGACCCATCTGAAGAGATGATCTTCAGTAAAGACTTAAAGTTGAGATCAGAGTCTGCGTCTCTCACATTGGTAGGCAGACCATTCCATAAAATGAGCTCTGTAGGAGAAAGCCCTGCCTCCAGCTGTTTGCTTAGAAATTCTAGGACAATTGGGAGGCCTGCGTCATTGTGACCGTATGCGTACGTTATGTATGTACGCAGGACCAAATGAAAGATAGGTGAGCAAGCCATGTAATGCTTTGTAGGTTAGCAGTAAACCTTGAAATCAGCCTTGCCTTAACAGGAAGCCGTGTAGGAGAGACTAGACTGGAGTAATATGATACATTTTTTTGGTTCTAGTCAGGATTCTAGCAGCCGTATTTAGCACTAACTGTAGAGCATTGCAGTAGTCTAACCTAGAAGTAACAAAAGCATGGATTAATTTTTCTACAAAGCCTACTAAGTGCAAACCACTAAGCGCAAACCAGATGGGATGGCGTATCGCTGCAGAATGCTGTGGTAGCCATGCTGGTTAAGTGTGCCTTGAATTCTAAATAAATCACAGACAGTGTCACCAGCAAAGCACCCCACACCATCACACCTCCTCCTCCATGCTTCATGGTGAGAACCACACATGCGGAGATAATCCGTTCACCTACTCTGCGTCTCACAAAGACACAACGGTTGGAACCAAAAATCTCAAATTTGGACTCATCAGACCAAATCGAATGTCCATTGCTCGTGTTTCTTGTCCAAAGCAAGTCTCTTCTTATTATTGGTATCCCTTAGTACTGGTTTCTTTGCAGCAATTCGACCACGAAGGCCTAATTCATGCAGTCTCCTCTGAACAGTTCATGTTGAGATGTGCCTGTGAAACTCTGAAGCCTTTATTTGGGCTGCAATTGCTGAGGCTGGTAACTCCAATGAACTTATCCTCTGCAGCAGAGGTAACGCATGAGAACTGTCCTCATTAGAGCCAGGTTCATCATAGTTCTTGATGATTTTTGAGACTGGACTTGAAGAAACATTCAAAGTTCTTGAAAGTTTCTTGATTGACTGACCTTTATGTCTTAAAGTAATGATGGACTGTCATTTCTCTTTGCTTATTTTCATTTGTTCTTGCCATAATATGGATTTAGCCCTATTTGTAAATGACCATCTTCTGTATACCACCCATACCTTGTCACAACACAACTGATTGGCTGAAACGCATTAAGATGGAAAGAAATTCCACAAATTAACTTTTGACAAGGCACACCTGTTAATTGAAATGCATTCCAGGTGACTACCTCATGAAGCTGMTTGAGATAATGCCAAGAGTGTGCAAAGCTGTCATCAAGGCAAAGGGTGGCTACTTTGAAGAGTCTCAATTAGAAAATATATTTTGATTTGTTTAATACTTTTTTTGATACTACATGATTCCATATGTGTTGATGTCTTCACTATTATTCTATAATGTAGAAATTAGTAAAAATAAAGAAAAACCCTGTAATGAGAAGGTGTGTCCAAACTTTTGACTGGTACTGTATGTGTTATGGCTTTTCAACCTCTGCCATATTGTGGATTCAGAGCTATCAAAATAATTTTCTGGAAGCTTCTCTAATGTCAAACATGTAAAGTGTGGTGTACCGCGGGGCAGCTCTCTAGGTCCTCTACTCTTTTCTATTTTTACKAATGACTTGCCACTGGCATTAAACCAAGCATGTGTGTCTTTTAAGCTGATGATTCAACCATGTACTCATCAGCAACCACAGCTATTGAAGTCACTGAAACACTTAACAAAGAGTTGCACTGTGTTTTGGAATGGGTGACCAGTAATAAACTGGTCCTGAATATCTCTAAAACTAAGAGCATTGTTTTTGGTACAACTCATTCCGTAAGTCCTAGTCCTCAGCTGAATCTGGTAATGAATGGTGTGGCAGTTGAACAAGTTGTGGAGACTAAATTTCTTGCCGTTACCAAAACATAAAAAAACAAAGATTCGGTGGTTGTAAAGACGGGGAGAGGTCTGTCTGTAATAAAGAGATGTTCTGCTTTTTTGACACCACACTCCAAAAAGTTAGTTCTGCAGGCTCTAGTTTTATCTAATCTTGATTATTGTCCAGTTGTGTGGTCGAGTGCTGCAAGTAAAGACCTAATTAAGCTGCAGCTGGCACAGAACAGAGTGGCACGTCTTGCTCTTCAATGTAATCAGAGGGCTGATATAAATACTATGCATGCCAGTCTCTCTTGGATAAGAGTTGAGGAGAGACTGCGTGCATCAATTGTTCTTTTTACAAGAAACAATGTGTTGAAAATCCTAAGTTGTTTGCAAAGTCATCTTACACACAGCTCTGACACACACACTTACCCCACCAGACATGCCATCAGGGGTCTTTTCACAGTCCCCAAATTCAGAACAGATTCAAGAAAGAGTACAGTATTATACAGAGCCATTATTGCATGGAACTCCGTTCCATCTCATATTGATCAAATCAAGAGCAAACCTGGTTTCAAAAAAGAGATAAAGCAACAACTCATGGCACAACGCCTCTCCCCTATTTGACCTAGATAGTTTGTGTGTATGTATTGATATGTAGGCTACGCGTGCCTTTAACTTCTTGCCACTAAGGGGGGTGCCATTTCGACATAGTCCAAATTCGTCTCCAAATTAAACTGCCTCGTACTCAYTTCTTGCTCGTACAATATGCATATTATTATTACTATTGGATAGAAAACACTCTCTAGTTTCTAAAACRGTTTGAATTATGTCTGTGGGTGAAACAGAACTCGACTTAGAGCAATTTTCCTATGTGTATGTCAGAATTCAGAATTGTACTGGCTGTTCTGAGACCTGTGTATTAATTTGCCTGTCCTCTATTGGTTGAGATGCACTGCATACGCCTTCCCCTGGGTGTCAGCGAATAGGGAGACTTGAAATGGACTCTCTGCGTAGTCCCCAAAGGTTATAAATTGAATTGGAATCACGGTGGCCAATCTTTTGGATCTTCGCTCGGYCGCAAAGAGGAGCTTTGCGTATCGTTGTGGAAGCTCTGGTTTTAGCTCCTTAGATAATTCCTGTCATGTTTTTATTCGATATAAGCTTTAAAGACATCATAATCTTGTTATTTTGAACCGAATTATTTCAGTTTATATCAGTTTATTGCAATTTTCTGGCATTTCTTTGTGACGCACTTTCAAGAGTTGGACACTTTCCCTGTACATGCCGAACGTTAGTGGCCATTTCGARAGGACAAGAGGACATCTTTRGACCAAAAGACGATTAGACCGGAGAAAGGACACATTGCCCAAGATTCTGATGGAAGCTCAGCTAATAGTAAGAACTATTTATGCTGATAAATCGTTGTTCTGTTGAAAAATGTTAAACGCATAAGCTGCCATTTTTTGGGGGGTAGAAATAGAGAGGAGATTAGTGAAACAAATTTAATTATATTTTGGTGGCGATAACGTTATCGCCTTTGCCTTGATTTATGCTGGGGTGATGTTAAGCTCATGTGGTATGCTAATATAGACGATATATTGTGTTTTGCTGTAAACACTTTAGAAAATCTGAAATATTGTTCTGGATTCAAAGATCTGTGTCTTTCGATTGCTGTAGGCTGTGTATTTTTCAGAAATTTTTAGGATGAGTATTTTCGGTCCATTACGCGTCGGTCTTCTTGTCAATTATTCGGCTGGCTGTCCAACGCTATATTAGATGTCGTCTGCAATGGTACAACTTGTTGATTTATACCTGATAAAGATGTGCACACTATTTTCTAAAAAAACAATCCTATACCATTAATATGATGTATCAACTGTCATCTTATGAAGTTGTTTTGAGTTAGGTGAGTTACTATATAATATCTTGATAATCTCGTAGTGCAATTATAGTGATAGCTACCTGGAATGCAGGAAAAAAAATAGGTGGAAGAAAAAAAGGATTGTGTTCCTTTTGGCTATCAGTGTGTAGCTATAATGATCTTCACATTATTGTGTCTCCTGTAAACACTAGAAATGCTGAAAATATGTGTTTCTGGATTCACAAGGATCTGTGTCTTGAGCTGTTGCTGTAAGCTAGTGTATTTTTCAGAAAATGTTTTAAGGATGAGTTTTTGGTAATTGACGTCGGTCTCTGTAATTATTCCGGCTGGTTCCAACGCTATTCAGATTGCAGCTGCAATGTACACTGTGATTTATACCTGAAAAAATGCACATTTAAAAAAAAACATATCCTATACCATAAATATGTTATCAGACTGTCATCTTATGAAGTTTGTTTCTTGGTTAGTGGCTATATACATTTTATTTAGTCGACTTAGTGATAGCCTACTGATGCAGGAAAAAAAATGGTTGGAACAAAAAAAATTGTGTCTTTGCTATGGTGGTGTTAGCAATAGAATACATATTTTGTCT
>NC_036840.1:14598934-14611694 GCF_002910315.2 Salvelinus sp. IW2-2015 | reverse complement strand
TGTCTTCCCTGTAAAACATTTAAAAAATCGGAAATGATGGCTGGATTCACAAGATCTGTATCTTTCATTTGGTGTCTTGGACTTGTGATTTCATGAACATTTGATTATATGATATCCCTGTCGCTTTAGGCTAGGCTATGCTAGTCAGCTTTTTTGATGGGGGGGATCCCGGATCCGGGTTTGTGACTCTATAAAGGTTAAATTMATGTAGTTCTGTCCTTGAATTTTTCTTGTCTAGTCATGTTCTGTATTGTGTGTGTTTCATGTGTTGTGTGGAACCCAGGAAGAGTAGCTGCTTGTCACGTTCGTCATATGAATCGGACCAAGGTGCAGCGTGGTATGCATACATTCTTCTTTAATAAAGAAAGAACACTGAACAAACTAACAAAACAACAAAATGAACGAAACGTGAAGCTAGACCTAGACCTACAAACCCAAGACATACAAAAACCCTAGACAATACAAAAACTAGCGTAATCCACCCTAGTCACACCCTGACCTAACCAACATAAAAAAAACTGATATCTCAGGTCAGMGCGTGACACTGCTGCTTTTGCAATAGCAACTGGGGATCCTAATAAAATACCAAATACCAAATCTGCATGAAATGGTTGGCTAGAAAGGTGGTTAGTGTTGTGTAAATGAACCTATGAGCCCCAGACCCAAATTCATGGAAGATGTAGGCATTAAAAAGGGATTGGTTGTTGATTGTTGTAAATGGCTATAAAATATATAAAATAAATTGTGTGTAATGGAATTGTCAGTGTGCCTCCATGTTTTTCACTTCCTCGTATTCTAAAATCAAATGGTTTCTCTAACAGGTTGGGACCAACATGGTTGAGTACCTGCACCTGGCAGAGGTTTGTGTTGGRTCTTAGGGACTGCTCACAGGTGTTTACAGTCATTAATGGACCGGCATTGGAGCAAGGTACACTGCTTGGGGCACTGGATGTGTGCTTCAAGTCCTATTAAGTGTTTAATATCATTCCCACTGTGCCTTAGCCTGGGAATTCCTACAGATCACAGTGTATCAGCTGCCAGGATCAGAATCAGAATGATTTGATTTGAATCCCCCGCAGTAAGACTATTGCGAGCATGCCTTTTTTCCACTGAACAATAGTGGATAAGTATCTGCTCTTGTATGTGGTGTGAGAAGTGACAGGCGGAAGCACAGGCCTACGGCTGATGTGTTCTTGTAAATTAATCAACCAATGGCCAGCTGACAAGGTAAAAATATGTCATTCTGCCCCTGAACAAGGCAGTTAACCCACTGTTCCTAGGCCGTCATTGTAAATAAGAATTTGTTCTTAACTGACTTGCCTAGTTAAATAAAGTTAAAGTAAAAAATAAAAAAATGGATGGATGAGCCATGAGTATGCCTAAGGATGAGCCAATTATAATATGCCTAAGACACTATTTATAGCTCTGTTAAATTGACTTGCATTTGTTCCTGCTTTTTTTGTTCCTGTATGTGGCTCTTTTGCCTTTAGTTCATCTACTGAAGTGTGTTCTGGTACACTTTCATTCTATCACAACAATTCATTTTAAATACAAATGTCACATTTTGGGGATTGTGAAAAGTGCTTTATGAATAAAATACAGAATAAAATATTAGGTAATGAGTCATTAGTCCATGTCCTTAGTAGAGTGACCTTCAGATGTAATATTTTACACTTGTTCRGTGTAACAATGTTTTAACTCGACCCAAATGTAGACCATTATTGTATGGCAAAACAGCATGGTGTGTATGTGTTCTGTCACCTAAGATAGCTGAAGTGTGTCAGTGAATGTGAATATCTATTGATTAGCTCTGGCACTGTCTGATAGACAGATCAAGTTTAACTGAGGCTTTAGTCTGTTTGGACTGTTTGGTTCATGAAATAATATAAATACATTCTAATAATAAATCCTATTTTATGAAATCTTGTGAAATAATACTTATTTAGACACTTATATACTCTTGTACATTCTCTGACGTGATGTATGTTCTGAAATGCAGGCAAAATATAAATTCATTATTTGAAATTCAACATTGTATCTTGATTGTGTGTGTGTATGAAAGGGAGGGGTGGGATGGTAGGGAAGGCAAAAAATATGCAAACWAAATTGGAATTAGGACGACACTGAAAATGACCCGAAGGATTACATAATTTATCTATCTACTGGGTCAATCCCCCAACCCAATGTGCTGGGTTTATGTCACAACCCAACACACTGGGTTGTTTTAACCCAGCAATATAGTCTAATTTACCTACCAGTTGGGTCAAGCGATCAACTCAAGGTGCTGGGTTAGAAGCTCAATCCAAACACGCTGGGTTGAATTAACCCAATGCTGTGTTTGGCCAAWATTGACCTAGCTCTGGGTTGTCGAAATTACCCAATTTGGGTTATTTTTAACATTTTACAGTAACAATAATTCATTTTGGTAAAATAATATGAATTTCCATATTAGGCATAACAAAATGTCTACCTTTTAAGATTCTAAAATATAAATTGTTTACAGTAATTGCTTATCGTTGTTTTTTTGTTGTTGATTATTTCAGTGCATGCATTCAACAAGCTTTGGACGAAGGACTTCCACAAGGCCGCCATCTCCAAAGTTCACTCAAAAAGGCAATAGTTGTTTTAATTATTACAATTTTGTATATTTAAAACTTCCATTGGTTAATCTATTGTTAAGTTATAACTTGGCTCATGTAAATAATTCTGTAATTGTCCCTTTAAAAATCCGAAAGGTCAACATCCCCATAGTGTTCACATTTCTCTCATGTAAATGTTGTAGCTACGTAAAAAGATTAAACAATTTATTTGGGAAATATCCAGTCTTTGATATTTTATTCATTACCATGCTGATGATTTCAAGCTGTTTTGGATTTATTTTTATCTGTTAAAGATATTGAATAGATGTTTAGTATATTTACTACATTTTGTATGTTTAGTTTTTTTCAATGCTAAGTAAGTTCACTTAAAGTTAAATCACATAACTTAAAATAAACGTACTTCATAGAGAAGGGACATTACCATAGAACTGTAGGACCAACCATGAAAAGGCACTTSAGTAAAAAAGAAAGTATAATGAAAAACAGTGCTAACCAAGGTTAGCAGGTTCCAGATGATCCTTGAACGCTAGCAGTAAGGGAACCAACGTGGAGAAACCGATTGCTGGGTAGCCTTAATTTGCAAAAGAAGGTGGTGACTGTGGGACCAACCATTGTTAGTTGGGTAGGACATTTGAAGCTTGCATAGAGAAGCATTTCCCCGAATCAATTCAGGCACGGTTTATAGTTCTTAAACTAAAGTGCCACCTGTAACAATGAACAAATGTATTAGAATGATGACAAAAAAACATGAAATTAGTATTAATAGGCCACAGGCAAACTTAACTGAAATTGAAAAGCACAGTTCTTATTTTATATACTACTGTCGATGGCCACCCTGACCGTGACGGTCAGGAAATTTTGTCAGCTGGTGATTGTCATGCAAATAACTGCCGGTCTCACMGTAATTAAAAAATATATATATATATTTTAAAACATATAATAAATCCATTAAATATAGCCTACACCAGGTAATCCCAAACTGGGGTACACGCAATGCCGGCGGGGATACGTCAAATAAAAATGTGATTCACATTTAAAAAAATAAAATAAACCCTTTTTTCACATTTTCAAACAGTACCTTTATATTTTCCAACGGAGCCATACATTTGGGTGAGGGTTTTCTCGCCTGAGTAACCTCGTTTTACTGCCAAAAATCAAATTAAACCATCTAGTGTTCAGCGAAATAACGTCAAATACAGGTAGCCTAGTCAAATAATTAACATCCAATCACAGTAACCGTTACTCTATTGCGGGAAACCTTCACTCTTGCGCAGACATTTAGAAACGAAACATGAAATATGAAAAATAAGCTACAAGAGCTTTTGAGCGTGAATAAAGATGACCTTCGAGTAGTAAGACATGTATAAAACCAGCAGATACCATTAATAAGAAGGGGCTAGAAGCGTCTTATATGGTGAGCTACCGAGTGGCTAGGACAGGCAAGCCCCATACTATTGTGGAGGACTTAATTCTTCCTGCTGCTACGGATATGGCTGGGACAATGCTGGGGGAAAAGGCCCAAAAAACTGTTTCAAGACGGAACAGTGACATGGCAGGAGATGTTTTGAAACAATTACTGCTTCGCATACAAGCCAGTGAATTATATGCGTTACAGCTGGAAGAGTCGACAGATGTGGCGGGCCTGGCACAGCTCCTGGTCTATGTCCGTTACGTTTATGGGAGGTCAATTAATAAGGAAGACATCCTCTTCTGCAAATCACTGGAAACCAGGACAACATGAGAGGATATTTTTAAAGTACTTGGACAGCTTTGTGACATCAAATGGAGTTTGGTGGTCAAGATGTGTTGGCATCTGTACTGATGGCGCAAAAGCCATGACAGGGAGACATAGTTGAGTGGTAACCCATGTGCAAGCATTTAATCCCGAAGCCACTTGGGTACACTGCAGCATCCACCGAGAGGCTRTTGCTGCCAAGGGAATGCCTGACAGCTTGAAAGACGTTTTGGACACTATAGTGAAAATGGTTAAAACAAGCTTTGTTAAAACAAGGCCCCTGAACTCTGGTGTATTTTCTACATTATGCAATGATATGGGCAGCGACCATGTAACGCTTTTACAAGATACAGAAGTGCGGTGGTTATCAAAGTGCAAAGTATTAACACGTTTTTTTWAAATTGGGAGACGAGCTTAACGTTTTCTTTACTGACCATAATTTTCTGTTAAGACACTAATGCTCTTTGCAACCACGTACCTATTGTCACGTTCTGACCTTAGTTATTTTGTTATTTCTTTGTTTTATGGTCAGGGCGTGAGTTGGGTGGGTTATCAATGTTTGTTTTTCTATGTTGGGTTTTTCGTTTGGCCTGATATGGTTCTCAATCAGAGGCAGGTGTTTGTAGTTGTCTCTGATTGGGAATCATATTTAGGGTGCCTGTTTTCTATTGTGTTTTGTGGGTGGTTGTCTTCCGTGTCTGTGTGTTCCACACGGAACTGTTTCGGTTTTCGTTCGTTCAATTTATTGTTTTGTATTTCAGTGTTCAGTTTGTTCTATTAAAGTTTCATCATGAACACTTACCATGCTGCGCGTTGGTCCTCCTCTCTTTCTCCCAATGAAGATCGTTACAGAACCACCCACCACCAAAGGACCAAGCAGCGTGGTAAGGAGCAGCGCTATCTGGAGGAGGTGAAAACATGGGACGAGATAGAGAGGTGGTCGGTCGACCCAGGGAGAGTGCAGGAGCCCACCTGGGATTCTCTGGAGCAGTGCGAGGAGGGATACCGGCGAATGGAGTTGGCACGGCGATCAAGGGAAGTACAGAGATGACCGACCTCATCTATAAAATGAGTCTTGGCTGTGTAGGCAACGGGGTGTTGTGCTAAAAAACCAGGTAGAGAGACCTGAGCCAACTCCCCGATGATACCGTGGAGAGAGAGGGACCGGGCAGTCACATGTTATCCGTGAGGCGCACGGTGTCCCCGTGAGCAGCATATGCTCGTGCCGGTATCATAAGCAGCGCCCGCATATCGGCGGGCTAGATGGGCATCGAGCCAGATGCATGAAGCCGGCTTCAACGCATCTGTTCTCCATGACGTCTCCTCGGGCCGGGTACATGGCACCAGCCCTTACGCAGGGTGTCCCGGTTTCGCAAGCACAGCCTAGTTGCGGGCTATTCCACTCGACGCACCTGGCCTGTCTACGGGGAGCCAGGTAGGGTTGGGCAAGGCTCGGTGCTCGAGACCTGTAGTGCGCCTTTCACGTCCGGTCTATACGGGGCCACCTCCACACACCAGCCCTTCCTGTGAAAGCCCCACGCAACAGCTCTCCTGTGACAGCCCCACCACCACGCTACTGTGGCAGGCCCACGCACCAGCCCTCCGGTGCCGGCACCACGTACCAGGCCTCCAGTTCCAGCACCCCGCACTTCGCCTGAGGTGCGTGTTCCCAGCCCGGTACGCACAGTTCCGGCACCACGCACAGGCCCTACAGTGCCGCCTTGGCAGGCCCTGAGTCTCCCCTGTCCAGCGCCGCTGAGCCTGTCCGTCTGTCCACGCCGCTGAAGCGTCCCTGTCCAGTGCCTGCCAGAGCCGTACGTTTTCCTGAGCCGCCAGAGCCGCCCGTCCTGTCCTGAGCCGCCCGTCTGTCAGGAGCTGCCAGCCCCCGTCATGTCAGAGCCTGCCAGAGCGCCCGCCAGTAGGGAGCTGTCCAGAGCCGCCGCTCAGTCAGAAGCTGCCAGAGCCGCCCGCCAGTCAGGAGCTGCCAGAGCCACCGCAGTCAGGAGCTGCCAGGCCACCGTCAGTCAGGAGCTGCCAGAGCCCACGTCAGAGTACAGGAGCTGCAGAGCCACACGTCAGTCAGGAGCTGCCAGAGCCACACGCTCAGGTCCGGAGCTGCCTCAGTCCGGAGCTGCCCCTCAGTCCGGAGCTGCCCCTCAGTCCACGAGGCGCACTTTAGTAGGGTTGCCAGTCCTAGGTCGGCGGCGAAGGTCGCCGCACAAAGGACACCACTGAAGCGGACTAGACTATGGTGGAGTGGGGTCCACGTCACGCGCCAGAACCACCACCGCGGACAGATGCCCACCCAGACCCTCCCATATAGGTTCAGGTTTTGCGTCGGAGTCCCCACCTTGGGGAGGGGGTACTGTCGAAGTTCTGACCTTAGTTCTTTTGTTATTTCTTTGTTTTATGGTCAGGGCGTGAGTTGGGTGGGTTATCTATGTTTGTTTTTCTATGTTGGGTTTTTCGTTTGGCCTGATATGGTTCTCAATCAGAGGCAGGTGTTTGTAGTTGTCTCTGATTGGGGACCATATTTAGGGTGCCTGTTTTCTATGGTGTTTTGTGGGTGGTTGTCTTCCGTGTCTGTGTGTTCCACACGGAACTGTTTCGGTTTTCGTTCGTTCAATTTATTGTTTTGTATTTCAGTGTTCAGTTTGTTCTATTAAAGTTTCATCATGAACACTCACCACGCTGCGCTTTGGTCCTCCTCTCTTTCTCCAGACGAAGATCGTTACACCTATGTGATAGTGGATTCTCGGCCCTCACTAGCATGAAAACTAAATACAGGCACAGACTGTGTGGAAAAGACTGAGACTCTCTCCAATACAACCCAACAATGCAGAGTTATGTGCATCTCTTCAAGCACACTCTTCTCATTAACCTGTGGTGAGTTATTCACAATTTTTGATGAACAAGTAAGGTTTTATATTTATGGCTAAATAAAGAGCAAAATTATTGAATATTTGTGCCTTGGTCCTATAAGAGCTCTTTATCACGTCCCACGACCCGGGTTGTGACAAACTCACACTCATTGTTATGTTTACTAAATGTATTATATCGTGTGTGTGTGTGGCAGGCTTACAATGATGGCAAAAAAACTACATTTGAAAGTGCACTGACCCTGGTGCTAGAGCGGGTACACAGCTGGAGGTTGAATGTTTGAAGGGGTACAGGACTATGAAKAATTTGGGAATCACTGGCCAACACCATCACAATATTTATTTTAGTTAGGTCTAAAGAACCGTGATATGAAGAAAATGTACCTTATTTCAGAAAAACAGAATAGGATATTCTGAGTGGTCCTTATGTTAGGCCCTGATCTGGCTATGCCACGTAGGGCTACACTAATTCATTTAGAAGACACGATTTTCTTATAATGTATGTTTGGAATTATTTTTTATTTAGAATGGCCCAGAAGAAAACCAACATGTCATCTGCAGCCTGCACTRGAATAGCGAATGGAGGTTATGTTCGGGTACGTTTTTAATATGCCAATGCTAGGTAGGCTTCACCGATTGTAAAGCGGTTTAATGTGCTTATTTTTAAGAARTGAGCAATAAATATAGCAGCACGAGAAAGTTGGTATCCTCTTTTAAATAGTGGCCAGTCAAAACTCTGTTTTCAATGACTGGGCGTATAAGAACACATTTCACTAGGCTCTGTAGGCTATGTGCTCTCCAACTGTGTTCCAGGGGTCCTAGGCCTATAGGCTATGTTTGGAGTTATTTCAGATTCAGAATTAGAAAACGTTAATGTCCTCAGAGAAGCAATTCATTTTGCAGCAGTCATAAAACATATCACATTAAAAAAATCAAAATATAATAGGCAGGGTAAGTGCCGTTTCATAGTGCAAGTGCAATTTGTCCAACATTTTGTTAAATTGAGGAATTGCATTCGGAATAAAAGAGTACTTAGCCCTATTTTTTTTACCTTAGGTAGTCTGTACCTGCGGCCAGAGGGAAGGAGCTGGAATTCGGGGTGGAGTGGATGGGAAGAGTCAACCACTATTTTATTTGTCTTCTGGAGGGTTCTACCCAGGTAGAGATGACAGTTCTTGTTGTTGCTGCCACATGATTTCCCCACAAGTCCTGACTATCTTGCCCAACCTATTATTCTGTGCAACCTTGATATTCCCAAACCAGCAGGTCAAGCAGTAGGACAGAATGCTCTCAATGAATGATTTATGACAGCTGATGAAACTGAGGAGTAATCACACACACAGAGCCCCAGACCGCGCATTAAACATTATGACCATCACACAGTGGAGACAGACAGTAAAACTCTTGCTGCCAGCAATACTATGAGCAGGGAGGAGAACGACATCATAGAACACCAACTCTCTCTCTCTCTCTCTCTCTCTCTCTCTCTCTCTCTCTCTCTCTCTCTCTCTCTCTCTCTTCCTCTCTCTCTCTCTCTCTCTCTCTCTCTCTCTCTTCCTTTGCTCTCTCTCTCTCTCTCTCTCTCTCTCTCTCTCTCTCTCTCTCTCTCTCCTCTCTCTCTCTCTCTCTCTCTCTCTCTCTCTCTCCACTCTCTCTCTCTCTCTCTCTCTCTCTCTCTCTCTCTTCTCTCTCTCTCTCTCTCTCTCTCTCTCTCTCTCTCTCTCTCTCTCTCTCTCTCTCTCTCTCTCTCTCTCTCTCTCTCTCTCTCTCTCTTCTCTCTCTCTCTCTCTCTCTCTCTCTCTCTCTCTCTCTCTCTCTCTCTCTCTGATAATATAGCCATTGAATGGAGTTGTGTGGAGATACAGTACCAATCAACAATTTAGAACACCTACTCATTCAAGGGTTTTTCTTATTTGTACTATTTTCTACATTGTTCAAAATAGTGAAGACATCAAAACTCTGAAATAACACATGGAATCATGTAGTAACCAAAAAAGTGTTAAACAAACAGATTTTTCAAATAGCCACCCTTTGCCTTGATGAAGCTTTGCACACGCTTGGCATTCTCTCAACTGGAATGCATTTCCAACAGTCCCACGTATGCTGACCACTTGTTGCCTGCTTTTCCTTCACTCTGCGGTCTGACTCATCCCAAACCATCTCAATTTGGATGAGGTCGGGGGATTGTGGAGGCCAGGTCATCTGATGTCAGCAACACAAAATTTTTGTGACTGCATTTGAAGAAACTTCAAAGTTCTTGACATTTTTTAATTAAGTAATGATGGACTGCTGTTTCTCCTTGCTTATTTGAGCTGTTCTTGCCATAATATGGACTTGGTCTTATACCAAATAGGCTATCTTCTGTATACCACCCTTACCTTGTCACAACACAACTGATTAATGAGTTCATACTCATTCCACAAATTAACTTTTTAGAAGGTACACCTGTTAAATGAAATACCTCATGAAGCTGGTTGAGAGAATGCCACAAGTGTTCAAATCTGCCACAAGGCAAAGGGTGGCTATTTGAAGAATCTACAATCCAAGATGGCGTAGCAGTCAGACTTCTTTATCTTTGTCCTGTCTCTTGTATGTATTTTTTCTTCGCATATCTTTTAAAAATATTTTCCTAAACAGCAACTTCTAAATACTCTCCTGCAACCCGCCTCACCCAATGTGGCGTGGATCTGCTTTTTCTTAAAGTATTTCTATTTACTTCAGATCTGGAATCCCTCAACTGAAGATAGCCAGCTAACTACCTACCAGCTATCAGTTAGCAAACCATTGCTAGCGGTCACAGCTAACCTTTAGCTCGGAAAGCTCTCGCCAGTTCGAACAACGTGACTCAAACCAGAGCATAACGGACCTATTCTCTCCATATGCCCGGATTCCTACCGCAAACTCTGAACATTTTCATCTGGATCTTCGCAAACTAGCTAACCGCAATCCTGGGTGACCACTCCTGGCTAGCGTTTCCAGCAAGCACCAATTAGCCTGAAGCTAGCCCGGCCAGGGCTCCTGTGCTACCTCCGAAGCCCACTCCTGGGCTACAATATCCGGACCCCTTCTACTGCCGGTACGGGGCACAGAACCCCGCCGATCCTCTACGACTGGAATAACCGACATAATCTGCCCGAGGACTCCAACTGGCCCCTCAGGCGCAACGCCCGCTGAAGGCCATTCTGCTAATCTGCTAGGACTGCTAGCTACCTAGCGCTATCCGGAACCTACTAATTCCACGACTGTTTATATGACGTCACCGCACGAAGGAGGAAACCAGACTTACCCCATCGCGACGTCCCCAAAGGCTAACTTGCTAGCCCCGGTCTGCTAACTGCTAGCTTGCCGGCCCCGGTTTGCTAAATGCTAGCTTGCTTGCCCCAGTTTGCTAACTGCTAGCTTGCCTTCCCCGGTCTGCTAACTGCTAGCCCTTGCTAACTGCTTGCTTGCTAACCCGGTCTGCTAACTGCTCGCTTGTTTAGCCCCAGCTAGCTTGTTTAGCCCCATCCTACTAACTGTTAGCTTGTTAGCATCGGCCTGCTAACTGTCTGAATCACCGGTGCCCAACAACTCACTGGACCCATATGTTCACTTGGCTACGCAAGCCTCTCTCTAATATCAATATGCCTCGTCCATTACTGTCCTGGTTAGTGATTACTGTCTTCTTTCACTGTAGAGCCTCTAGCCCTGCTCAATATGCCTTAACCAACCATGTTGTTCCACCTCCTACATATGCGATGACATCACCTGGTTTAAACATCTCTAGAGACTATATCTCTCTCATCATTACTCAATGCCTAGGTTTACCTCCAATGTACTCACATCCTACCTTACCCTTTTCTGTACATCTATGCTATCGAGCCCAGAAACCTGCTCCTTTTACTCTCTGTTCCGAACGTGCTAGACGGTCAGTTCATATAGCATTTAGCCGTACCTTTATCCTACTTCTCCTCTGTTCCTCTGGTGATATAGAGGTTAATCCAGGTCATGCAGTGCCTAGCCCAACTCCCACTCCTCAGGTGCTCTCATTTGTTGACTTCTGTAACCGTAAAAGCCTTGGTTTCATGCATGTTAACATTAGAAGCCTACGCCCTAAGTTTGTTTTACTCARTGCTTTAGCACACTCTGCCAACCCGGATGTCTTAGCCGTGTCTGAATCCTGGCTTAGGAAAACCACCAAAAACCCTGAAATCTCCATCGCAAACTACAACATTTTCCGCCAAGATAGAACTGCCAAAGGGGGCGGTGTTMCAATCTACTGCAAAGATAGCCTGCAGAGTTCTGTATTACTATTCAAGTCTGTACCCAAACAATTCAAGCTTCTACTTCTAAAAATTCACCTTTCCAGAAACAAGTCTATCACTGTTGCCGCTTGCTATAGACCTCCCTCTGCCCCCAGCTGTGCCCTCAATACCATATGTGAATTGATTGCCCCCCATCTATCTTCTGAGCTCGTGCTACTAGGTGACCTAAACTGGGACATGCTTAACACCCCGGCCATCCTACAATCTAAGCTTGATGCCCTCAATCTCACACAAATGATCAATGAACCTACCAGGTACAACTCCAAATCCGTTAACACGGGCACCCTCATAGATGTCATCCTAACTAACTCGCCCTCCAAATACACCTCTGCTGTTTTCAATCAAGATCTCAGCGATCACTGCCTCATTGCCTGCATCCGTAATGGGTCTYCGACCAAACCACCACCCCTCATCACTGTCAAACGCTCCCTAAAACACTTCTGCGAGCAGGCCTTTCTAATCGACCTGGCCGGGGTATCCTGGAATGACATTTACCTCATCCCGTCAGTAGATGATGCCTGGCTATTCTTAAAAAGTGCCAACTGCCCGGCACCCTCCACAGCAACCTGCCAAAGCCCCCACTGTCACGCCCTGACCTTAGAGATATTTTTGTCTCTATTTTGGTTTGGTCAGGGCGTGAGTTGGGGTGGGCATTCTATGTTTTGTGTTTCTATGATTTTCTATTTCTATGTTTTGGCCGGGTATTGTTCTCAATCAAGGACAGCTATCTATCGTTGTCTCTGATTGGGAACCATACCTAGGTAGCCTTTTTCCCACCTGTCTTTGTGGGAAGTTGACTTTGTTTAGGGCACATAGACTTTGAGCTTCACGGTTTGTTTTTTGTAGTGTTTATTGTTTTGTTAAAAATAAAGAAAATGTACGCTCACCATGCTYCAGCTTGGTCCAGTTCCTTCAACAGCCTTGACACCCACCATTTCTCCTTCACCCAAATCCAGATAGGTGATGTTCTGAAAGAGCTGCAAAATCTGGACCCCTACAAATCAGCCGGGCTAGACAATCTGGAACCTCTCTTTCTAAAATGATCTGCCGAAATTGTTGCAACCCCTATTACTAGCCTGTTCAATCTCTCTTTCGTAACGTCTGAGATTCCCAAAGATTGGAAAGCGTCCGCGGTCATCTCCCTCTTCAAAGGGGGTGACACTCTAGACCCAAACTGCTACAGACCTATATCTATCCTACCCTGTCTTTCTAAGGTCTTCGAAAGCCAAGTTAACAAACAGA
>NC_036840.1:14562507-14598909 GCF_002910315.2 Salvelinus sp. IW2-2015 | reverse complement strand
TTACGATCCATTTCGAATCCATCGTACTTTTCCGGCATGCCAATTGGTTTAGAGTTTGGTCATGGTGCACCTCAGCACGACGCTCAGTGTCTAACGACATATAACGCGCATTCGGTAAGAGACATTAACTGCGGCAGCGTATTATCGCTGGCTAGGCTTTCGACTCTGTAAATCACCACATCTTATTGCGCCTGACAGCTTGGTTTCTCAAATGATTGCCTCGCTGGTTAACCAACTACTTCTCTGATAGAGTTCAGTTGGTGTCAATTAGAGGGCTGTTGTCGGACCTCTGCAGTCTCTATGGGGGTGCTCACAGGTTCATCTCGGGCGACTCTCTCTCTTGTCTACATAAATGATGTTGCTCTTTGCTGCTGTGATTCTCTGTCCACCCTACGCAGAGCGACCCATCTGTATACTTCTGGCCCTCTTTGGAGCACTGTGTTAACTTTCTGGGAGGTGGGACGCAAACTTCCCCCGACCGTCAATGCCAGGAAAATACAGCGTCATATTAAATAACAATGAGATATAAATCAAACTTTCATTAAATCAACATGTGAAGATCAAATTAAAGCTACACTCGTTTGTGAGATAGCAACTGTCAGCATTTCAAAAAAGATTTTCGGTGAAAGCATAAGTGCATTTGATGATAGCAATCAGTAAACAACAGGAGTAGCATATTTTCAACACTGAGTGCACGAACACAAACGCAGAATTAAATATACAATCATCCTTACTTTGACGAAATTCTTTTGTTGGACTCAAATATGCGCATAAACATCACAATGGTCTTTTGTTCGATTAATTCCGTCGATTTTTTTTTTTTTGCGATTGTTTTTTTTTTTTTTTTTTTTTTTTTTATTGCGTGGGAAAATCATTTCAACTCACGCTTATGCCAGAACTTGTAAATCAAAATGCTCTTTATTAACACTGTAACAGCCAACTCGCATGTCCGCGGACCACACACCAGAAGTCAGTCTTTTATTTATATCACTAGTATTTCCGCATCCTTATGAAGTCATTCAACCATCTGCTTTCAATTCGTTTTATCATGGTGGCGAATCTATCCAGTCTGTGTCAACAGACCCATGCCTTCGTCCTTCACCACTAATCATGCACTCTTTGTTCTAGTCTCCATCCTTAGTGTGTCAATTGCTGTAGGCGCCCATGTTCTTGGTCAGTCCGTCAGCACAATGGAGAAACAAGAGGGCCAAAGTCCCGCTAAGTATATCTTCTTACCAACAGTCTTCATGATCAACGTAACATGTGGATCGTACTTTAAATGTTCAGCTGCTTCTGTGTACTACACAAATATATCAAATGTCATTTATTTGGCCGTTTCATCCAGAAACCAGCTTCAATTTCGCCAAGTCACTAAACAATATATTAAAAGTTACATGTATTTACAAAACATTTCAAAACTACTTTTGTCATACAACGTTAGGTCTTTTAACGATCAAATTTGAAGACGGGATGATTGTGTTAATATAAAAAAACAACTGACGCAACTTTTTCATACGTGACTCTCTCCGAGATTTACTTATGTGACCTCATTTACGATAGCCTACTTCTTCATACATCAAAGGAATTAACTTGCGATTTTCAAAGCTGGTGACATCCAGTGGAAGCGGTAGGAACTGCAAGCAAGTCCTTAGAAATCTGGTGTCTCTAAAAAACTCATTGAAAAGACAGTGACATCAAAAAATCCAAGTTCTGAATGTTTGTCCTCAGGCTACAAAGTTCTGTTTTCATCAGACATACATTTCAAACAGTTTTAGAAACTTCGGAGTGTTTTCTATCCAAATCTACTAATAATATGCATATCTTATATTCGTGGGGATGAGTAGCAAGCAGTTGAATTTTGGCATGATTTTCCCGAAGTGAAAAGTGCCCCTGCCTCAAGAAGTTAAACTAACCTCCAGACGAGCTTCAATGCCATACAACTCTCCTTCCGTGGCTCAACTGCTCTAACGCAAGTAAACTAAACGTATGCTATTCACTGATCACTGCCCGACCTGCTCGCCGTCGCTCTGCTTAGAATACGTGGACAACTACAATCATAGGTGTCTGGGTAGACTGTAAACATCTTCCGGAATCACATGTAAGCATCTCCAATCAAAATTAAATCTAGAATCAGCTTCTATATCTCAACAAGCTCTCTCACTCATGCTGTCAACATACCACTCGTAACTGACATTACCCGATTCGCTTCGGTGAATGTCATCTATAAAATAGCCTCCAACACTCTACTCAACAAACTGGATGCAGTGTATCACAAGTGCATCCGTTTTGTCACCAAAGCCCCAATACACTACCACCATTGCGATCTGTACGCTCTCGTGGTTGGCCTCGTTTCATACTGTCGCCACCCACTGGTACAGGTTATTACAGGTAAAGCCAATTCCCCTTTGGTCTATTTCCTTCCAGTTTCTGCTGCAATGACTGGAACGAACTGCAAAATCTTGAAGCTGGAAACACTTATCTCCATCACTTACTTTAAGCACCAGCTGTAGAGCAGTTCACGAGATATGATGCACCTGTACATAGCCTATCTATAATTTAGGCCACAATACCTCTCCCTATCTCTATTGTTTATTTGGATTTTGGCTCCCTTTGCACCATTATTTCGATTTTCCTACTTTTGCTCTACTTTGGCTTCTACTTTCTACTCTACTTTACTTTCCCACCTGCAAATCTACATTCAAGTGTTTAACTTCTTGTATAGGGGGGCGCTGTTTTTCACTTTGGAAAAAATCGTTGCCCATTTAATCGCTTCGTACTCTATTCCTAGATCATACAATATGCTATTATTTTATTTTTATTTTTGGATAGAAAACAAGTTTCTAAAACTTGTTTGATTAATATCTGTGAGTAAACAGAACTCATGTGGCAAGTAAACATTCCAAACAGGAAGTGAAATTCTAAATAGGGGCTCTTGTGTCAGGGCTGCCTATTCAACTGGCTTATATTTCGATTACATGCCTTTCATACGCCTTCATTAGATGTCAACAGGCAGTGGAGGTGAATGGGGTTGGCTAGTTGATCTGAGGTCGAATGAGAGGCTTTTGGAGTGGCAGGTAGGAATTTCCTCTTGTCTACCAAGGCGGAGGCGGAGCTCGACAGTTAGCTTCTGAAAAGGCTTTCGGTTTACCGGGAATATCTCCGGCTCTGATTTTATTTGAATACATGTGATAAATAAATCGTAAGTAGGTTTTTTCAACGCAGTTTTATCAGTTATTTTCAACGTTTATTGGGACTTTTGGATTTTCCATTCTGTTGCGTCAAGAGGGGTGGGAAGTTCATCAACCTTGGCTGGCATTGGTGGCGGCTACTTCGACAGAGAAATGGACATTCAAACCAAACAAGATTTATTCTGGAATCAAGGATCCTGTACACATTCGATGAAGCTCAGCAAAGTAAGAACATGTTATGATGTTATTTCGTATTTTGTGTATGTTGTTCCTATTCTCCGCCGTTTTGGTGAGCGCTGTCTCGCAATACGAGCAAGCTTGTAAGTTGTGGTAAGATTTTATTAAAAATCTACTACGGAGAGTATGCATTACTTGCTATAATGTATTTGCCATGGCCTTTTTTTGGCTTTACGTCTTAGATCTCACCCCCTCATTGCTACATTGCATATAGACTTATTTTTCATACTATATTATTGACTGTATGTTTTGTATATTCGACTGTGGTACTCTGTGTTGTGTATGTTGTCGAATTGCTAGGCTTTATCTTGGCCAGGTCGCAGTTGCAAACTGAGAACTTGTCTCAACTAGCCTACTGGTTAAATAATGGTAGAATAAAAAATAATAAAAAAATAACTATATTTTCGATTTGGTTAGCACTTTTTTGGGTTACTAGTAAAAAAAAAACACTTGAGGGATGAGCTGGGTGTTTGTATGATTATAGGCAGTGTTGCAGAGATCGGGACATATTCGATTAGACCCGACATTGAGACAGGATGACACATCTATCAGTACTAATTGTCTGTTGATGATAGTGTTGCACCATTAACAATCAGACATTAGAAAAAGTGATAGAAACTCAACGAACGTGGCAAAACTGCTTTTTTATTTTTGCACAAAGCTTTATGGGATGTTGTGCATGTGTCCTTATTTTGTCCACCTAGGTTTAAGGATCTACCAAAGTAATGACTTTTAAACACTATTCTCTGTTTTAAAGTGAGATTTTATGGATTCTTAATGGGACAAATAGTATTTTAATCAGCAAGTTAGAGGGAGGATTTTACGTCTAGAGAGAGAATATATTCCCATTTACTACACTACTGCATTAATCAAAGGGAACCACTGTATTTGATGATTGCTATAATAAGAAGAGAGAATCATTTGTTAATCTGGGAGCGCAAGTTTGAAAAACGTTACAAAGCTTATTTTATACCTGCCAACACCGATAAATCACTGCACACATTAAATACTGAAAAACGAAACTTTAATAAAAGGCTGAAAGTAGGACAAGCATTAAAGAATCTTGGGTATGAGAATACAATGGCTGGTAAATAACAATGAATTGGGGGTGTCATGAAAATGAAACTGCAGTCGACAAATTAGCCAACTAATTGATTTGAAAGATCACATGTTGAAATAAGTGGATGCATTGTTGTTATATATTTCAGTTTCCACAGCGGACAACATTCATTCTCAGTCTAATTCCAAAACAGTGGCCAGTGTTTCCGCACTCTAGGGACAGACAGAACACTGTTCTTAACATAGATAGACAGCCTCTGAAGGTAGGGTCCAACCACAAGTGCTATTGGCCATAGATGGAGGTAGGACTTCAGTATTGTTCTAGTTCTTTAAATAATTTGTGGTTAAAATGTGTTATATGTTATTTGTTTTCCGGCTACTAGTCATCTACTAATCTAACTTGACACCTGACGGTGGTCACTTCCAAGATCCTTTATTCAACTATGTAACAAATTTCCTGCTTCGCGAAGAGAGAGGAGAGAGAGGGCGGGAGACCTGTCCTCATTTTCAAGGCAAACCTCCTCATCACCTTGAACAGTTTCACTGCTGAACAATCAATCTGTGTTTACGTTAAGAAAACACTGAGGACTGAAATAAATAGTTGAAAATGTGTGTGTGCACTCTTAAAGTAAAAAATATCTATGATGTAGAGACATCGTGGTTTTCTTTCGGTTTGTCGCCCAAAAGATGAATATTTCTGGTGCTAGGTAAAATCCTTTTGCAGAGGGTTCTACCTAGACACGTTTTGTAGGCCTCATCATAAAACCGCTGTAAATGGTTTCTACCTATGAACTCTATATGGAGAGTTATTCCTAGAACCTCTATAAATGTTTCTACCAAGAACTTTATCATCTTAAAGGTTCTTCCTAGAACCTTTTTTGAAGGGTTCTTCCTAAATACTTATGAACTGTTTTCTACATATTTATATTTGAGAGGTTACTTTAAATCACCCGAACTTTTAAACCGGACTTCATCAGAAGACTGCCATTTTGGAAAGCTTGAGTTAAGAGACTAGCTAATCCTCTAAACTGCAACAAATATACTCAAAGGGTGCCATTAAATCCACTACTGTACGGACTTGGATTCGATTAATAAAAATAAAAAGATATGTTATAGTACAGTGGTTCCTCCTTTATAAAGTTGAAAGCTTACACTGGCGGGACTTAGAGCGTACCTTGTGTTCACATGGCTCATGGTGCCCAGACCACGACAAGGGGGAGTTAAGACTAATTATGCATTTTGGTCCCAAGGTTTTTATATGACCAATCATATCGAGTGGTTCCCATGACAAATTTGACGCCAGCCACGCTCGCTGGTGACTTCTTCCACAAAGATGGCTAAAACATTAGAGGAGCAGGATGTAGTATGTTATAACGTCATAAGAGTCAAGCTAAAAATGTACAATTGAGAGAATATGTTATTATGTAGAGAAAACGATTGTGCATATTTTTTTGTCATAAAGTTTAATTTACGAAAAATCGCTATTTAGCAAGTTTTTTTGTTTGTTTGTATATCAATACAGGTGTATCAAAATAACATTCTGATGCTGTGTTGCATGCATGTACTACAATTATACAGTTCAACAATGTTTACTCACTCTCGCTACGGGACAGTCATGATTACACCATTGTAACTATGCAAATAGACTAGAAACATGATTTAAGTAAAGGCCCTGTTATTTGGTAATTCATATATACAGAATAAAAACAGTAGCATTACTGGCTCAGCAGACAAACAAGTGTGCTGATGATTGCGTCGAAGAGACAGAGGAACGAGATGGGAGTAACAAATCCAAGGCTAATTTGCCTCTCTGAGACACGGCATAATAATGTAATTGAAACAACAGGGAGCAGTGTTTCGGAAACTTCCCCCAACATTTCTAGCCCGAAGTCCAGCATGCTAATTGACTGGTGCCCAAAATATTGTTGCGATGGGCTAAACTTTTCAATTGGAATCTTTAAACATGTGGAAAGGGGGAAAAGTATTTATTACTAGTTTTGCACAGCGTAGCAGGGATAGGGCTAATTGATGAACATAAACTATAATCACTTACTAAAGAATTGTCTAATAGCTGAGCTAGGGGTGGAAACCCCCCTCCGCACTGAGCTTAAGGTGTGAACCACGCCCTCCCAACTTGCTACAAATAATTTGTACTATCTTCCAGTCTCTAGGAGAAAGAACGCGTCTACCCTTCCTGGAGTGGTGATGACGGTGCGTGGTCCATGGTGTTAGTAGTTGCGTACTATTGTTTTGTACAGATGAACCGCGGTACTTCAGGCGTTTGACATATGCTATCCAAGGATGAACAGACTTGTGGATGTTACAATTGGTTTTCTGAGGTCTTGTCTGATTTCTTTTGGATTTGCATGATGTAAGCAAAGAGTTCCTGAGTTTTGAAGGTGTCCTTGAAGATTATCAGTCACAGGTACAAGCGAAGCGTCCAATATTAACTCAAATGTATGATCTCAATATAGCCTAGTTCAGAAGCTTCCTAAAAGACCATGACATTCTTTTCTGGAATATTTTCTAAGCTGTTTAAAGGCACAGTCCAACTAGTGTATGTAAACTTCTGCACCAGGAATTGTTGATAACAGTGAAGATAATTCTGTCTGTAAACATTATTGGCAAATTATCTGTGTTGCATTTAGTAATTCTAAGACCTGCCAAAATATAGTTTGTTAACCGATAGAATGTGTGGAGGGTTGTAAAAACGAGTTTTAATGACTCAACCGAAGTGTCATGTAAACTTCAACTTCCAAACTGTATATTATATATATTTAATTATATTTATATATACAAGTGGGAGAAAATATTTGATACCTGCAATTTTGCGGTCTTCTCCTACTTACAAAGGCATGTAGAGGTCTGTATTTATTCTATAGTAAGTAAACCTTCCAACGTGAGATGAAGATCTAAACAAAATCCGCAAGAAATCAATTGGTATGATTTTAAGTAATTACTTTGCATTTTATTGCATGACATAAGTATGTTGATACATCAGGAAAGCAGAACTGTAATATTTGGTAAGCAACCTTAGTTTGCGAATTACAGAGATCATCCGTTTCCTGTAGTTCTTGACCAGGTTTTGCCACACTGCAGCAGGGATTCTTGGCCCACTCCTCCATAGACCTTCTCCGGAGATCCTTCAGGTGGTTCGGGGCTGGTCGCTGGGATAACGGACTTTCGCTCCTCCCAAAGATTTTTCGTATTGGGTTTCAGGTTGGAGACTGGCTAGGCATCAGGACTTTGAGATGCTTCTTACGGAGCACTCCTTAGTTGCCCTGGTGTGTGTTTCGGGTGTTGTCATGTGGAAGACCAGCCACGACCATCTCATGCTCTTACTGAGGGAAGGAGGTTGTGGTCAAGATTCGCGATACTTGGCATCCATCCTCCTCAATACGGTGAGTCCGTCTGTCCTTTGCAGAAAAGCATCCAAAGAAGATGTTTACATCCATGCTTACACGGTTGGGATGGTGTTCTTGGGGTGTACTCGACCTTCTATTCCTCCAAACCGCGAGTGGAGTTTGAGCAAAAGGCCTTTTTTGTCTCATCGATGCATTGCATCATGACCTCATTCCTCCTCTGAGATCTCCAGATGTCATTGGCAACTTCAGACGGGCTGGACATGCGCTGGCTTGAGCAGGGGGACTTGCGTGCGCTGCAAGATTTTATCATGACGGTGTAGTGTGTTTACTAATGGTTTTCTTGAGCTGTGGCCAGTCTTTCAGGTCTTGACCAGGTCCTGCGTGTAGTCTGGGCTGATCCTCACATTCCATCATGATATTTGATGCCCCACGGAGGTGAGATTTGCATGGAGCCCAGACGAGGGTGATTGACCGTCATCTTGACTTCTTCCATTTTCTAATAATTGTGCAAAGTTGTTCCTTCTCGTACCAAGCTGTTGGCTATTGTCTGTAGCCATCCGCCTTGTAGGTTCTACATTTATCTGATGTCCTTAACAGCTTCTCTGGTTTGGCATGTGGAGAGGTTGGAGTCTGTTTGATTGAGTTGTGTGGCAGGTGTCTTTTATACAGGTAACGAGTTAAACAGGTGGCAGTTAATACAGGTAATGAGTGGAGAACAGGAGGCTTTTTAAAGAAAAACAAGGTCTGTGAGAGCGAATCTACTGGTGGTAGGTGATCAATACTTTATGTATGCAATCATGCAAATTAATTACTAAAACATACATGTGATTTTCTGGATTTTTGTTTTAGATCGTCTCACAGTTGAAGTTGTATTGTAAAAAATGACAGACTCTACATGCCTTTGTAAGTAGGAAACGAAATCGCAGTGTATCAAATATGTCTCCCACTGTAAGGTATGGCTCCCGAGTGGCAGCGCGTTTCTAAGGAACTGGATTCAGTGCAAGAGGCTTTATACGTCTGGTTTGAATTCAGGCTGTATAACATCAAGTTCTGAATGGTTTGTCCTCAGGCTACATAAGTTCTGTTATTCTCACAGACATAATTCAAACAGTTTTAGAAACTTCGGAGTGTTTTCTATCCAAATCTACTAATAATATGCATATCTTATATTCTGGGGATGAGTAGCAAGCAGTTGAATTTTGGCATGCTATTTTTCCCGAAAGTGAAAAAGCTGCCCCCTGCCCTCAAGAAGTTAACTAACCTCCAGACGAGCTTCAATGCCATACAACTCTCCTTCCGTGGCCTCCAACTGCTCTTAAACGCAAGTAAAACTAAACGTATGCTATTCAACTGATCACTGCCCGCACCTGCTCGCCCGTCGCTCTGACTTAGAATACGTGGACAACTACAAATACCTAGGTGTCTGGTTAGACTGTAAACTATCCTTCCGGACTCACATTAAGCATCTCCAATCCAAAATTAAATCTAGAATCAGCTTCCTATATCTCAACAAAGCATCCTTCACTCATGCTGTCAAACATACCCTCGTAAAACTGACCATCCTACCGATCCTCGACTTCGGTGATGTCATCTATAAAATAGCCTCCAACACTCTACTCAACAAACTGGATGCAGTGTATCACAGTGCCATCCGTTTTGTCACCAAAGCCCCATACACTACCCACCATTGCGATCTGTACGCTCTCGTTGGTTGGCCCTCGTTTCATACTCGTCGCCAACCCCACTGGCTACAGGTTATCTACAAGTCAAGCCAATTCCTCCTTTGGTCGTATTTCCTTCCAGTTTTCTGCTGCCAATGACTGGAACGAACTGCAAAAATCTCTGAAGCTGGAAACACTTATCTCCATCACTAGCTTTAAGCACCAGCTGTCAGAGCAGTTCACAGATTACTGCACCTGTACATAGCCTATCTATAATTTAGGCCAAACAACTACCTCTTCCCCTACTCTATTTGTTTATTTATTTTGCTCCTTTGCACCCCATTATTTRGATTTCTACTTTGCTTCTACTTTGCTTCTACTTTTCTATCTCTACTTTACTTCCACTGCAAATCTACCATTCCAGTGTTTAACTTCTTGTCATAGGGGGGCGCTGTTTTCACTTTGGAAAAATCGTTGCCATATTTAACATGCTTCGTACTCTATTCCTAGATCATACAATATGCATATTATTATTCTATTTTTTGGATAGAAAACAAGTTTCTAAAACTTGTTGATTAATAATCTGTGAGTAAACAGAAACTCATTTGGGCATAACAAACTTCCAGAACAGGAAGTGAAATTCTGAAAAGGGGCTCTGTGTCAGGGCCTGCCTATTCAACTGGCTTATATTATCGATATACATGCCTTCAATACGCCTCCATTAGATGTCAACAGGCAGTGGAAGGTGAAATGGGGTGGCTAGGTTGATCTGAGGTCGAATGAGAGCTTTTGGAGTGGCAGGTCAGGAATTTCCCTTTGTCTACCAAGGCGCGGAGGCGGAGCTCGACATTAGCTTCTGAAAAGCTTTCGGTTTACAGGCGAAATATCTCCGGCTCTGATTTTATTTGATACATGTGATAAATAACATCGTAAGTAGGTTTTTTCAACCGAGTTTTATCAGTTTTTATTCAACGTTTATTGGGACTTTTGGATTTTCCATTCTGTTGCGTCAAGAGAGGGTGGGAACGTTATCAACCTTGGCTAGCATTGTGGCGCTAATTCGACAGAAGAAATGGACATTCTAAAACCAAACAACGATTTATTCTGGATCAAGGACTCCTTGTACAACATTCTGATGGAAGCTCAGCAAAAGTAAGAACAATTTATGATGTTATTTCGTATTTCTGTGTAAAATGTTGATTCCTATTCTCCGCCGTTTTGGTGAGCGCTGTCTCGCAATAACGCAAGCTGTAAGTTGTGGTAAAGTTATTTTTTAAAATCTAACACGGCGGTTGCATTAACTTGCTATAATGTATTTGCCATGGCCTTTTTTTGCCTTTACCTCCCTTATCTCACCTCATTTGCTCACATTGCATATAGACTTATTTTTCAACTATATTATTGACTGTATGTTTTGTTTATTCCATGTGTAACTCTGTGTTGTTGTATGTGTCGAATTGCTATGCTTTATCTTGGCCAGGTCGCAGTTGCAAATGAGAACTTGTTCTCAACTAGCCTACCTGGTTAAATAATGGTGAAATAAAAAAATATATAAAAAAATATAAAATATATTTCGATTTGTTAAGCACTTTTTTGGTTACTAGTAAAAAAWAAAAAAAAKCTTGAATGAGTCTGGGTGTTTGTATGATTATAGCAGTGTTGCACCCGGACAATCAGATTAGACCGACATTGAGACAGGATGACACATCTAATCAGTACTTATTGTCTGTATGATGATAGTGTTGCACCATTAACAATCAGACATTAGAACAAAGTGATAGAAGACTCAACAACGCATAAAAAAACTGCTTTTTTTATTTGCACAAAGCTTATGTGGATGTGTGCATGTGTCCTTATTTGTCCACCTAGTTTAAGGCATCTACCAAAGTAATGACTTTTAAACACTATTCTCTGTTTAAAGTGAGATTTTATGGATTCTAATGGGACAAATAGTATTTTAATCAAGCAAGTTAGAGGGAGGACTTTAACGTCTAAAATAAATAATTCCATTTACTACCATACTGATTTAATCAAAGGGAACCACTGATTTGATGAATTGCTATAATAAGAAGGCAGATCATTTGTTAATCTGGAGCGCAAGTTGAAAACGTTCAAAACTTATTTTTATACCTGCCACACCGATAAATCACTGCACACATTAAATACATGAAAAAAAYCCTTTAATAAAAGGCTGAAAGTAGGACAAGCATTAAAGATCTGAGGTAGAGAATACAATGGCTGGTAAATACAATGAATTGGGGGGTCATGAAATGAACTGCAGTCGACAAATGTAGCCAACTAATTGATTTGAAAGATCACCATGTGAATATGCTGATGCATCTGTTGTTATCTATTTCAGTTTTCCACAAGCGGCAACAATTCATTCTCAGTCTAATTCCAACATGGCCAGTGTTTCCCCTCTAGGGACAGACAGACAACACTGTTCATCAACATAGAATCAGACCAGCCCTCTGGAAAGGGTAAGGGTCACCACAATGTGACTATTGGCCAATACCGAGGAGTAGGAGACTTGCAGTATTGGTTCTAAGTTCTTAAATAATCATCAGATTGTGTTTCAAAAACATGTGTTTATATCTTCATTTGTTCTTCCGGCTACTAGTCATCTACTAATCCCCTACTGATCACCTACTGGTCAGGCTCTCAAGAATCCTCTCGTCATTCAAACTATGTCAACAAATTCCTGCCTAGAGAGAGAGAGAGAGAGAGAGAGCGGAGACCTGTCCATCCATTTCAAGGCAACACACTCCTCATCACCTTGAACAGTTCACTGCCTGAACCAATCATCCGTGCTTTACGTTAAAGACAAACACTGAGGACTGAAGTAAAATGTTGAAAATGTGTGTGTGCACTCTTAGAAAAAAATATGCTAAGTAGAACCATGTAGGGTTTTTCGGTTTGTCCCCAAAGAGGAATAATTTCTGGTGCTAGGTAAAATCCTTTGCAGAGGGTTCTACCTAGACACTTTATGTAGGCTTCATCATAAAAACCCTGTAAATGGTTCTACCTAGAACTCTATATGGAGAGTTATTCCTAGAACCCTCTATAAATGTTTCTACCAAGAACCCTTTAATCATCTAAAGGTTCTTCCTAGAACCCTTTTTTGAAGGGTTCTTCCTAAAACCCTATATGAACTGTTCTAATTTTATATTTGAGAGGTTACTTTTAATCACCCGGAACCTTTTAATCACCCGGAACCTTCATTCAGAATGACTGCCAGGTTTGGGAAGCTTGAGTAAGAGACTAGCTAAATCCTCTAAACTGCAACAAATATCTCAAAGGGTGCAATAAATCCAACTACTAACAGATTGGATTAATAAAAATAAAAAAAGTATGTTATGTACAGTGGTTCCTCCTTTAAAAGTTGCAAGCTTACACTGCGGGACTTAGAGGTACCCAGTGTCATGGCTTCATTGCTCCAGACCACGACAAGGGGGAGTTAAAGCACTAATTATGCATTTGGTCCCAAGGTTTTTATATGACCAATCATATCGAGTGGTTCCAATGACAAATTTGACGCCAGCCACCGCTCCCTGGTGACTTTCTTCAACAAAGATGGCTGAAAAACATTAGGGGGCAATGTAAGTAGTTAACGAGTCAAGCTAAAAATGTACAATTGAGAGGAATATGTTAGTTAATGTAGAGACAAACGATTGTGCATATTTTTTTGTCATAAAGTTAATTTACGAAAATCGCTATTTAGCAAGTTTTTTGTTGTTGTTATATCCAATACCAGGTGTATCAAAAATACATTCTGATGCTGTGTCTGCATGCATGTACTACAATTATACAGTTCAACAATGTTTACCACTCCTGCTCCTGGGACATCAATGATTACACATTGTAACTATGCAATAGACTAGAAACATGATTTAAGTAAAGGCTGATTTGTAATTCATATATACAGAATAAAAAACAGTACATCCTGCCAGCAAGCACACAAGTGTGCTGAATGATGCGTCGAAGAGACAGAGGAACGAGATGGGAGTAACAATCCAGGCTAATTGCTCTGAGACCGGCATAATAATGTAATGAAACAAGCAGGGAGCAGGTTTCGAACTCTCAACATTCTAGCCCGAAGTCCAGCATGCTATTGACTGTGCCCAAATATATTGTTTGGGCCGATTGTGGCTAAAAACACTTTATCAATTGGAATCTTTAACATGTGGAAAGGGGGAAAAGTATTATTACTAGTTTTGCACAAGCGTAGCAGGATAGGCTATTAGCTGAACAATAAACTATTCAACCTTTACTAAAGAATTGTCTAATAGCTGAGCTAGGTGTGAAACCCCCCCTCCCCAACTTGAGCTAGGTGTGAACCCACCCCCCTTCCCAACTTGCTACAAATAATTTGTAACTATCTATCATCTCTAGGAGAAAGAACGCGTCTCCTTCCTGYGTGGTATGACGGCTGCGTGGTCCCATGGTGTTTATACTTGCGTACTATTGTTTGTACAGATGAACGCGGTACCTTCAGGCGTTTGGACATTGCTTCCAAGGATGAACCAGACTTGTGGATGTCTACAATTGGTTTTCTGAGGTCTTGTCTGATTTCTTTTGATTTTCGCATGATGTCAAGCAAAGAGGCACTGAGTTTGAAGGTAGTCCTTGAAATACATCCACAGGTACACCTCCAATATACTCAAATGATGTCAATTAGCCTATCAGAAGCTTCTAAAGCCATGACATTCTTTTCTGGAATTTTCTAAGCTGTTTAAAGGCACAGTCAACTTAGTGTATGTAAACTTCTGACCCACTGGAATTGTGATACAGTGAAATAATCTGTCTGTAAACAATTATTGGAAAAATTACTTGTGTAATGCACTAAGTAGATGTCCTAACCGACTTGCCAAAACTATAGTTTGTTAACGATAAATTTGTGGATGTTAAAAACGAGTTTTAATGACTCCAACCTAGTGTATGTAAACTTCCAACTTCAACTGTATATATATATATATTTAAATATATGTATATATATACAGTGGGGAGAACAAGTATTTGATACACTGACAATTTTGCAGGTTTTCCTACTTACAAAGCATGTAGAGGTCTGTAATTTTATCATAGGTACACTTCAACTGTGAGAGAAGGAATCTAAAACAAAAATCCAGAAAATCACATTGTATGATTTTTAAGTAATTAATTTGCATTTTATTGCATGACATAAGTATTTGATACATCAGAAAAGCAGAACTGAATATTTGGTACAGAAACCTTAGTTTGCAATTACAGAGATCATACGTTTCCTGTAGTTCTTGACCAGGTTTGCACACACTGCAGCAGGGATTTTGGCCCACTCCTCCATACAGACCTTCTCCAGATCCTTCAGGTTTCGGGGCTGTCGCTGGGCAATACGGACTTTCGCTCCCTCCAAGATTTTCTATTGGGTTCAGGTCTGGAGACTGGCTAGGCCACTCCAGGACCTTGAGAATGCTTCTACGGAGCCACTCCTTAGTTGCCCTGGCTGTGTGTTCGGGTCGTGTCATGCTGGAAGACCCAGCCACGACCCATCTTCAATGCTCTTACTGAGGGAAGGAGGTTGTTGGTCAAGATCTCGCGATACATGCCCCATCCATCCTCCCCTCAATACGGTGCAGTCGTCCTGTCCCCTTTGCAGAAAGCATCCCCAAAGAACGATGTTTCCACCTCCATGCTTCACGGTTGGGATGGTGTTCTTGGGGTTGTACTCATCTTTCTATTCTCAAACACGGCGAGTGGAGTTTAGAGCAAAAAGCTCTATTTTTGTCTCATCAGACCACATGACCTTCTCCCATTCTCCTCTGGATCATCCAGATGGTCATTGGCAAACTTCAGACGGGCCTGGACATGCGCTGGCTTGAGCAGGGGGACTTGCGTGCGCTGCAGGATTTTAATCCATGACGGCGTAGTGTTACTAATGGTTTCTTTGAGACTGTGGTCCCAGCTCTCTTCAGGTCATTGACCAGGTCCTGCCGTGTAGTTCTGGGCTGATCCCTCACATTCCTCATGATCATTGATGCCCCACGAGGTGAGATCTTGCATGGAGCCCCAGACCGAGGGTGATTGACCGTCATCTTGAACTTCTTCCATTTTCTAATAATTGTGCCAACAGTTGTTGCCTTCTACCAAGCTGCTTGGCTATTGTCCTGTAGCCATCCACGCCTTGTACAGGTCTACAATTTATCCCTGATGTCCTACACAGTCTCTGGTCTTGGCCATTGTGGAGAGGTTGGAGTCTGTTTGATTGAGTGTGTGGACAGGTGTTTTTTATACAGGTAACGAGTTCAAACAGGTGCAGTAATACAGGTAATGAGGTGGAGAACAGGAGGGCTTCTTAAAGAAAAACTAACAGGTTCTGTGAGAGCGGAATTCTTACTGGTGGTAGGTGATCAAATACTTATGTCATGCAATAAAATGCAAATAATTACTTAAAAATCATACAATGTGATTTTCGGATTTTTTGTTTTAGATTCCGTCTCTCACAGTTGAAGTGTACCTATGTAAAAAATGACAGACCTCTACATGCTTTGTAAGTAGGAAAACTGCAAATCGGCAGTGTATCAAATACTTGTTTCCCACTGTATATAGGTCATGGCCTCGAGTGCACAGCGTTCTAAGGCACTGGATCTCAGTGCAAGAGCTTTACTACAGTCCTGGTTGAATTCAGGCTGTATCACATCCGACCGTGATGTGAGTGCCATAGGGCTGCGCACAATTGGACCAGCGTCATGTGGGGTAGCCTTCATTGCAAATAAGAATTTGTTCTACCTGACTTGCGTAGTTAAATCAAATCAAATGTTGTTGGTCACATACACATGGTTAGCAGATGTTAATGTGAGTGTAGCGAAATGCTTGTGCTTCTATTCCAACAGTGCAGTATATCTAACAATTCCAACACCTACCTAACACAGAAATCTAAGGGGTGAATGAGAATATGTACATAAGTATATGGATGAGACGATGGACTGAGCGGCATAGGCAAGGTGCAGTAGATGGTTTCAAATACAGTATATACATGTGATATGAGTAACATTATTAAAGTCACATTATTTAAAGTGGCATTTTAAGACTTGTGATCCATTATTAAAGTGTCCAGTGATTGGGTCTCAGTGTAGGCAGCATCCTCTCTGAATTAGTGATGGCTATTTAACAGTCTGATGGCTTGAGATAGAAGCTGTTTTTCAATCTCTCAGTCCCAGCTTTGATGCACCTGTACTGACCTCACCTCCTGGATGATAGCGGTGTGAACAGGTAGTGCTCGGGTGGTTGTTGTCCTTGATGATTTTTTGGCCTTCCTGTGACATTGGGCGCTGTAGGTGTCATGGAGGGCAGGTAGTTTGCCCCCGGTGATGCGTTGTGCAGACCGACCACCCTCTGGAGACTGAGTTTGGGTAATCCAAAAGTTACGTTACTGATTACAATTTTGGACAGGTAACTAGTAACTGTAACGGATTACATTTAGAAAGTAACCTACTGAACCCTGAATGTGGTCCATACTCTGTTAGCTAGGCTCCAGCCAATTTAAAGAGCAATTAGTTTCTCCATGCCACCAGGGTCAGACAGCAGAGAGAGCAAGAGCGAGAGAGTGAGCTAGAGAAAGTGAGCGATACTAAGCGGACTAATGATATAGAACTGGGGAAATGGTTGCCATGCTTTTTGGTCAAGAGTTCTGTTAAGCTATATTTCTCTGATTATATTATCCAGGGATACTGAATGCATTTTTATCTAATTGATTTAACCCTGGCTTGGCTGTGCACTGCTACCAGTGTGTGACAGGAGAGTGCATGGACTATAATGCAGCCTACACACTATTCTCTGCTTTGAATTGTGGGTGGGATTATAAGCAGAGCGAATGGAAAGGAATCAAACACATGGAAGACACGTGTGTCACGTTCCTGACCTTATTTCCTTTGTTTAGTCTTTGTTTAGTTGGTCAGGACGTGAGCTGGGTGGGTGTAGTCTATGTTATGTGTTTCGTTGTTTAGGTTTGTCTAATTGGCCTGATATGGTTCTCAATCAGAGGCAGGTGTTTTACGTTGTCTTTGATTGGGAACCATATTAAGGTAGCCTGTTTGCTGTTTGCACTGTTGGTTTGTGGGTGATTGTTTTCTGTCTTTGTGTTCTGCACCAGATAGGACTGTTTTCGGATTTCACATTTATTGTTTTGTAGCTTGTAGTGTTCACGTTATTATTCTTTATTAAACATGTTGAACACTAGCCGCGCTGCGTTTTGGTCCTCTCCTTCATCCCAGGAAGAAAGCCATTACAGAATCACCCACCAAACTAGGACCAAGCAGCGTGGTAACGGGCAGCAACAGCAGCAGCGGCCGAAATATCAGGACTCCTGGACATGGGAGGAGATTTTAAACGGAGAAGGACCCTGGGCACAGGCTGGGCGGCGATATGAGGAGGCAGCACGGCAGCGCGACAGGTACGAGAGGCAGCCCCAGAAATATTTTTTGGGGGGGCACACGGGGAGTGTGGCTAAGCCAGGTAGCAGACCTGAGCTCACTCCTCGTGCTTATTATAAGCAGCGCGTTACTGGTCAGGCACCGTGTTATGCGGTTAAGCGCACGGTGTTGCCAGTACGTGCCCATAGCCCAGGTGCGCTATAGGGCAGCCCCCCGAAAGTGTCATGCGAGTGTGGGCATCCAGCCAGGGCGTATTGTGCCTGCTCAGCGTGTCTGGTCTCCGGTACGCCGTTTCGGTCCAGGGTATCCTGCGCCGGCTCTGCGTGCTGTGTCTCCGGGGCGCTGGGAGGGTGCAGTGCGTCCTATGCCTATTCGGTTCCACTAGAGAAAGAGGCCATCAAAAGTTATGCTTCTAAAGGACTGTATGTTATTCATAATGAGGGATACTTGGAGAAAATTGGACATCTCTGAATTGAAAATGGATAGCCCCCCCTTCAGTAAAATATATCCCTGAACGCTTAAAAAAAGTGACCCTCCCCTAGACCCAAAATAATAATTAAAACAAAGTGGATAGCAGAGAACATGCCAACCGTTTACCCTCACTCCTAGGACAGAACAGAGACTTACAGTGCATTCAGAAAGTAGTCAGACTCCTTGACTTTTTTCACATGTTGGTATGTTACAGCCTTTTTCTAAAATTGATTAAATTGTTTTTTCCCCCCTCATCAACCTACACACAGTACCGCATAATGACATAGCAAAAACAGGTTTATACATCTTTTGCAAATGTATAAAAAAACATAAAAAAATGGACAGCCAGTATTCAGACCCTTTAACCCTTTGTAAGCACCTATGCTAGGCTATGCTAGTCAGCTTTTTTGATGAGGAGGATCCCGGATCCGGGAGGGAGAAGCGGTAGAGGTTAATGCAACCGCCGTGTTAGATTTTTTAAAATAACTTTACCATAACAAATAGCTTACGTTATAGCGAGACAGCGCCCGCAAAAAGGGCGGAAAATAGGACTCAACATTTTCCACAGAAATACGAAATAACATCATAAATTGTTCTTACTTTTGCTGAGCTTCCATCAGAATCTTGTACAAGGAGTCCTTTGTCCAGAATAAATCGTTGTTTGGTTTTAGAATGTCCTTTTCTCCTGTCGAATTAGCAACCTTAGCTAGCCATGTGGCGCGAACATGCCCATCTTCTCCTGACGCAAAGAAAGGAAAATTCCAAAAGTCGCAATAAACGTTGAATAAACTGATACAACCCTGTTGAAAAAAACTACTTTATGATGTTTTTTATCACATCTATCAAATAAAATCAGAGCCGGAGATATCACCGTGTATACCGAACGCTTTTCAGAAGCCAATGTTGATGTCCTCCGGCGCTAGGTAGAGAAAGGAAATTCTGGTCCGTCATTCCAAGAGCTCTTGTTCGACCTCAGATCAAGCTAGACACCCATTCCACCTTCACTGCTGTTGACATCTAGTGGAGGCGTATGCAGTGCATGCAAATCAAAATATTATTGAATAGGCAGGCCTGGAACAGAGCATCGTTTTCAGATTTTTCATTCCTGTCTGGAAGTTTGCTGCGAGTGTTTTCTATCCAATAGTAATAATAATATGCATATTGTAGATCTAGAATAGAGTACAGGCCGTTTAAATTGGGCACGATTTTTTCCCAAAGTGAAAACAGCGCCCCTATTCACAAGAAGTTATGAACCAGTGTATCTTTCATTGCCTACAACAAGTATTTTTATGTAAAGTTTTGATGAGTTCTTTGGTCAGATTAGGTGAGTGTCCAAAATATCTCCGGAGATTCTGGTGAATCGATGCTACGTATTCACAATGTATAACCAGGATTTGTAGCTAAAATACACATTTTCGAGCAAAACATAATTGTATTGTTAAACATGATGTTATAAAGAAGTCATCTGAAGTTGTCCAAAGTTAGTGATAATTTTATATCTTTGCTGGTTTTTGCAAAGCTACTTTGCGGTGAATAATGCGTTTGTGTTTTTGGCTATTGTGGTAAGCTAATATAATTCTATATTGTTTTTTTCGCTGTAAAACACTTAAAAAATCAGAAATATTGCGCTGGATTCACAAGTTTTATCTTTCATTTGTTGTACACCATGTATTTTTCACAAATGTTTTATGATGAGTATTTATGTATTTCACGTTGCTCTCTGTAATTATTCTGGCTGCTTCGTGCTATTTTGATGGTAGCTGCAATGTAAACTATGATTTATACCTCAAATATGCACATTTTCGAACAAAACTAAAGTATTGTATAACATGTATAGACTGTCATCTGATGAAGTTGTTTCTTGGTTAGTGACTCATTTTATCTCTATTTTGTCGGTTTTGTGAACTACTATGCGGTGGAAACTGGTGAAAATATGCGGTTGTGTGTTTGGCTATTGTGGTTAGCAATAGAAATACATATTGTGTTTTCGCTGTAAAACATTAAAAAATCGAAATGATGGCTGGATTCACAAGATGTTTATCTTTCATTTGCTGTATTGACTTGTGATTTCATGAAAATTATATTATATGATATCCTGTCCCGTTGGCTAGGCTATGCTAGTCAGCTTTTTTTGATGAGGAGGATCCCGGATCATATTATATGATATCCCTGTCCGTTAGGCTAGGCTAGGCTAGGCTATGCTAGTCAGCTATGCTAGTCATAGATATCCTGTCCCGTTAGGCTAGGTATGCTAGTCAGTTTTTTGATGAGGAGGATCCCGGATCCGGAGAGAGAAGCGGTAGCCTCAACACCATGGTTATAAGGATTGGTAACTAAACCTAATAAGCCTTATAATAAGCCTTATAATAAGCCTTATATTTCTGCTCTAGTGCTGTGTAATGGTGGCTGATGTTGTTGATTATAGGTTCAGACTAGAGGTGGACCGATTAATCGGAATGGCCGATTAATTAGGCCCGATTTCAAGATTTCATAACAATCGGAAATCGGTATTTTTGGACGCCGATTTTGCAGAATTTTTTTTTTTCACACCTTTATTTAACTAGGCAAGTCAGTTATTAAATGTTAGCTTTCTTACATGGCACATATTGCACTTTTACTTTCTTCTCCAACACTTAGTTTTTGCATTATTTAAACCAAATTGAACATGTTTCATTATTTCTTTGAGGCTAAGTTGATTTTATTGATGTATTATATTAAGTTGAAATTGTTTAAATGTTGTAATTGTCATTATTACAAATACAATTTTAAAAATCGGCATCGGCTTTTTTTGGTTCCTCCAATAATCGGTATCGGTATTGAAAAATCATAATCGGTCCACCTCTAGTTCAGACCCGTATAGACCAGTATAAGAGCCATAATGTACAAGTACTGTAGATCTTAGAAAGCATTTCTATGTGAGCGATGCACATCACATATTGAAAAGTAGTGGATATACACTATTGTTAGGATCTAATTTTCAGTGTAAAACTCAACAGACACGATGAATGCGTAACCAAGTTTATTCTTCCTAGAGGATCAATACAGCTGCATTAGACAAAAACCTTTTCACACAAGCACTGATATMTAACCCTTCCTCCTAGGCTGAGTCTTCTCCAACATATCTGTACAAACATTGTATCTTTACTGCTAGGCAGGACACTAAGTGATACGGGCCATAAACTTTTATTTCTCCGTTAACTTCTTATGGCTGCAAGCCCGATGTCGGTACACTTATGACAACAGCCAGCTCAAGTGCAGGTCGCGAAATTCAAAATATATTCTTTAGAAATATTTAACTTTCACACATTAACAAGTCCAATACAGCAAATGAAAGATAAACATCTTGTGAATCCAGCCAACATGTCCGATTTTTWWAATGTTTTACAGCGAAAACACCACGTATATTTATGTTAGCTCACCACCAAATACAAAAAAGGACAGACATTTTTCACAGCACAGGTAGCATGCACAAAACCAACCTAACTAACCAAGAACCAACCAAACTAACCAAGAAACAACTTCATCAGATGACAGTCTTATAACATGTTATACAATAAATCTATGTTTTGTTCGAAAAATGTGCATATTTGAGGTATAAATCAGTTTTACATTATGCAGCTAACACAATAAGCATTATATTAGCTACCACAATAGCAGAAACACAAGCCATTTACAGCAGCAAAAGTTAGCGATCGTAACAACCAGCAAAGATTAATAACTTTGACTAACCTTATAAGCTTCATCAGATGACAGTCCTATAACATCAGGTTATACATACACTTATGTTTTGGTCGAAAATGTGCATATTTAGAGCTGAAACAGTGGTTATACATTGTGCTAACGTAGCATCTTTTTCCCAGAATGTCCGGATATTTATGACACTCAACTATTCTGACCAAATAACTATTCATAAACGTACTAAAAAATACATGTTGTATAGGAAATGATAGATACACTAGTTCAATGCAATCGCTGTGTTAGAATTCTAAAAATAACTTCATTACGACTCCAGCGTTATTATAGCGAGAGGGTGCCCAAAATCTGGGCGCAAACTACTAGTACACATGTTCGACATACAGTGGGGAGAACAAGTATTTGATACACTGCCGATTTTGCAGGTTTTCCTACTACAAAGCATGTAGAGGTCTGTAATTTTATCATAGGTACACTTCAACTGTGAGAGACGGAATCTAAACAAAAATCCAGAAAATCACATTGTATGATTTTTAAGTAATTCATTTGCATTTATGCATGACATAAGTATTTGATCACCTACCAACCAGTAAGAATCCGGCTCTCACAGACCTGTTAGTTTTCTTTTAAGAAGCCCTCCTGTTCTCCTCATACCTGTATTAACTGCACCTGTTTGAACTCGTTACCTGTATAAAAGACACCTGTCCACAACTCAATCAAAACAGACTCACCTCTCCACAATGGCCAAGACCAGAGAGCTGTTTAAACATCAGGGATAAAATTGTAGACCTGCACAAGGCTGGGAGGGCTACAGGACAATAGGCAAGCAGCTTGGTGAGAAGGCAACAACTGATGCGCATATTATTAGAAAATAGAAAAAATAGAAGAAGTTCAGATGATGTCAATCACCCTCGGTCTGGGGCTCCATGCAAGATCTCACCTCGTGGGGCATCAATGATCATGAGGAGGTGAGGATCAGCCCAAACTACACGCAGGACTGGTCAATGACCTGAAGAGAGCTGGACCACAGTCTCAAAAAAACCATAGTAACACCTACGCCGTCATGGATTAAAACCTGCAGCGCACAACAAGGTCCCCTGCCTCAAGCAGCGCTGTCCAGGCCCGTCTGAAGTTTGCCAATGACCATCTGGATGACCCAGAGAGGAATGGGAGAAGGTCATGTGGTCTGATGATTCAAAAATAGAGCTTTTTGTCTAAACTCACTCGCCGTGTTTTGGAGGAAGAAGAAAGATGAGTACAACCCAAGAACACCACCAACCGTGAAGCATGGAGTGGAAACATCATTCTTTGGGATGCTTTTCTGCAAAGGGGCAGACGACTGCACCGTTATTGAGGGAGATGGATGGGCTATGTATTGCGAGATCTTAGCCAACAACCTCCTTCCTCAGTAAGAGCATTATGATGATGGGTCGTGGCTGGTTCTTCCAGCATAACAAACGACCCGAAACACACACCAGGGCAACTAAGGAGTGGCTCCGTAAGAAGTATCTCAAGTCTGGAGTGGCCTAGCCAGTCTTCCAGACCTGAACCCAATAGAAAATCTTTGGAGGAGCTGAAAAGTCCGTATTTGCCCCAGCGACAGCCCCGAAACCTGAAGGATCTGGAGAAGGTCTGTATGGAGAGTGGGCCAAAATCCTGCTGCAGGTGTGCAAACCTGGTCAAGAACTACAGGAAACGTATGATCTCTGTAATTGCAAACAAAGATTCTGTACCAAATATTAAGTTCTGCTTTTCTGATGTATCAAATACTTAGTCATGCATAAAAATGCTTAATTAATTACTTAAAAATCATACAATGTGATTTTCGGGATTTTTGTTTTAGATTCCGTCTCTCACAGTTGAAGTGTACCTATGATAAAGAATTACAGACCTCTACATGCTTTGTAAGTAGAAAACCTGCAAAATCGGCAGTGTATCCAATACTTGTTCTCCCCACTGTAAATAGAATAGCATCAAAAATGGTCCACTTTTGATGACTTCCATCAGAATGTTGTACAAGGGTCCTTTGTCGGGAACAATCGTTGTTTGTTTTAGAATGTCCTCTTCTCCATCAATTAGCACGGAAAAGCTAGCAAAGTGGCGCGAAGCTCTCCTTCGTGAACAAACGCAGACAAAGCAACACGCCTAACGTCCCGAAAAAATTTCAATAATCTAATAAAATATATTGAAAAAACATACTTTACGATGATATTTCACATTTATCAAATAAATCAAAGCCGAGATATTAGTCGTCTAACAACAGCTTTCAGAAGGCAATACCAGGTCCCTTCTCGCGCGTTCCAGAAAACAGGAAATTGGTGTCACGTCATGCCAAGAGCTTTTATTCGACCTCAGATCATGTTATACACTCCGTTTCTTCTCTCACTGCCTGTTGACATCTAGTGGAAGGCGTATGAAGTGCATGTATACTAATAAATATCAAGCACATTTATAGGCAGCCCCTAGAACAGAGCATCAATTTCAGATTTTCCACTTCCTGTCAGGAAATTTGCTGCAAAATTAGTTCTGTTTTACTCACAGATATAATTCAAACGGTTTTAGAAACTAGAGTGTTTTCTATCCAATAGTAATAATAATATGCATATTGTACGAGGCCGTTTGAAATGGGCACCTTTTATCCAGGCTACTCAATACTGCCCCTGCAGCCCAAACAGGTTAACGTGACCTGATCTCAACCCCCCTTCAACACTAATCCATTGCTCTCTCCCCTTATCAATGCCTGCCACATGTGATTGCTTTCCCTACACTCAGTACATTCCAAGCTTAATTGCCCCCCATATACTTTCCTCCTACAGATAGCCATTAACTTTTGGTGTAGACCCTCTAAACCTAAGCACTCAGTGACATGAATAAATATATTTCATATTCTCAGAACCCAACACTATAATCAGAAGTTAACATTAATGGATTCGGCTATTTCAGCCACACCCGTTGCTAACCGGTGTATAAAATCGAACACACAGACATGCAATCTCCATAAAATAACATTGTACTGAAGTGTGCTGAAGCGCGTAATGTGTCTGTCCTCGGTTGCAACACTCACTACAGAGTTCCAAACTGCCTGTAGAATCAACTTCAGCACAAGAACTGTTTGTCGGGAGCTTCATGAAATGGGTTTCCATGGTTGAGCAGCCACACACAAGCTTAAGATCACGATGTGCAATGCCAAGCGTCGGCTGGACTGGGATAAAACTCACCMCCATTGGACTCTGGAGCAGTGGTGAACCACAATTCACCATCTGGCAGTCCGACGGACAAATCTATTGTCGTGGAACTTCWWWCACAGGGACACTCGAAGTCAATCTTAAATTAATCATCCTTTATATGTCAGCACGCTTGAGAGGTTTCAACTAACTCAATACACCATAGTACACATGTCAATCAGGAGCTCTGCTTGGGCAGTCCGAGCAGTGTTCTTATATACGGCTATACACAGACTAGTTATATTTGCATCATTTAACATAATTCATTAATCATTACCATTTTGTTTCATTCATGTGACCGACCAATACTGGTTCTGTGACAGACCTATACCTCACYAGGCTTCTTCTCTCTAAGCTGAGACCTTGAAAATGAGATATCTTTCATTCTTAAAAACAAGGTCCGGGCATACAGCCAAATTGCCTGGGTGTACTGCCAAATTTCAGCTACTGATAGTGAGGATTCGTTCAGTCAGCCACTTGCATGAACACAGAAATTGGTTTATAGAACAGCACATGAATAGAACACAGAAATTAGTTATAAGAAAAGCACAAATATAAAAATTTCCATTATATTGTGTTTGGCGGATGCCAGGAAAACGCTACCTGCTCGAATGCATAGTYCCAACTATAAAGTTTGGTGGAGGAGGAATAACGGCCTGGGGCTGTTTTCATGGTTCGGGCAAGGTCCCTTAGTTCCAGGGAAGGTKAATATTATCGCTACATCATACAGTGACATTCTAGACGATTCTGTGCTRCCCTTTCCTGTTTCAGCATGACAATGCCTCTGTGCAAAAAGCGAGGTCCATACAGGAAGGTTTTGTTGAGATCGGTGTGGAAGAACTTGACTGGCCTGCACAGAGCCCTGACCTCAACCCCCTCGAACACCTTTGGGATGAATTGGAACGCTGACTGCAAGCCAGGCCTAATCCCCCAACACCACGTGCCCGACCTCACTAATGCTCGTGGCTGAATGGAAGCAAGTCCCGGCAGCAATGTTCCAACATCTAGTGGAAAGCCTTCCCAGAAGAGTGGAGGCTGAGGAAATGTGACGTCCTAACCTTTAGTCACTAAGAGCAAGACCGGGGCAGGTCTGGCAATGTGTCCTTGAGCAAGGCACTTAAATGAGGGCGGACTAGTAACCGAAAGGTTGCTAGACGGAATCCCTGAGCTGACAAGGTAAAAAATCTGTCGTTCTGCCCCTGAACAAGGCAGTTAACTTCTCTCAGCTACGGATCCCTTTTACGCGATCACTTTCCTACACAACCACTAGAATTGCAGGGCGCCAAATGCAAAAATATTACTAAAAATATTTATAATCATGCAATCACAAGTGAAATATACCAAAACACAGCTTGGCTTGTTGTTAATCCACCTATCGTGTCAGATTTTGAAAATATACTTTACAGCGAAAGAAATCCAAGCTTTTGTGAGTGTAGCTTTCAATGCTACAACAAGCTAGCCTTATATTAGTTTGGTTAGCTTGGTCACGAAATTCAGAAAAGCAATGAAATGAATCGCTTACCTTGGATAATCTTTGGATGTTTCCACTCACGAGACTCCCAGTTACACAACAAATGTTATTTTTGTTCGATAAATATTACTTTTATCACCAAAAACTGCCATTTGGGTTGCGCATTATGCTCAGTAAATCAAAGTCGTGTTCCGTTCGACAAATTCCAAAAAGTATCCATAATGGTCGTAAAAACATGTCAAATGTTTTTTATAATCAATCCTTATAACAGGTTGTTTTTAACAAACATAATCGATTATATTTCAACCGTAACATTACCTATTCAATAAGAGACAAACGGAAAATGGGGAGCTCCTCTCGCGCGCAGGAACTATTCGGAGGACACTTAACTAGTTTTGAAAAAATMTGTTCATTTTTCAGGAATCTGGTTGATACCCCTTTAAATGGAGMCTATACGGGCCAGGAAACACAGTTTAAAAAGAAAAAAATCACTTCCGGGTTACATTTTCTCAGGTTTCGCTTGCAGAATAAGTATTGTTATACTCACAGACAATATTTTGACAGTTTTGYAAACTTTGGAGTGTTTTCTATCCTAATCTGTAAATTATATGCATATTCTACGATCTGGGCCAGAGAAAATGTCCGTTTACGTTGGGCACGTTATTTTCAACAACAAAAAAAAATCTGACCCCTAGCGAACCCACTATTCCTAGTCCGTCATTGTAAATAAAAATATGTTCTTAACTGACTTGCCTAGCTAAAAAAAGATTTCAAAAAAATGTAAACACCATTAGTTCTAATACATGTGTGTGTCTGTGCATCTGTGCCTTTTTGTGTGTCTCTTCACAGTCCCCACTGTTCAATAAGGTGTATTTRTATATATCTAATTCTACTGCTTATATCAGTTACCTGATGTGGAATTGAGTTCCATGTAGTTATGGCTCTATGCAGTACTGTGCACCTCCCAAAGTCTGTTCTGTACTCTCCAAGCATGAGTAACACGCTTTCTAATAGGCTTAATCAAGATGTGTATGATGCCACATGAAGCCTTCACTCTCCTCCACAAGAGCCCTTGGCCATGCAAAGTCATAGACATGATCTGTGTCCCAAATGACACCCCATTCTTTGTACAGTGCACTACTTTTGACCAGGGCCCTATGGGACGCATACATTGACACTTTTGTGACAAAGACGATACATTTTGTCAACATTTTATGAGACCACTTCTCCTCCATTCTTCTCCTGCAACCATTGCTGGGATCCCGAGTGGCGCAGCGGTCTAAGGCACTGCATCTCAGTGCAGGAGATGTCACTACAGACCCTGGTTCGATGATTGGGATAGGGCTGTGCACAATTGGGGCAGTGTCATCCAGGTTTGGCCGGGATAGGCTGTCATTGTAAATAAGTTGTTCTTAAAACTGACTTGCCTAATTAAATAAATGTTACATATAAAAAATAAAAATTCAAAGCCTGGCCCTTGCCTGTCACCGCAATGCACAGAAGTGATGACACACAGACACGGCAAATTGACCAGTTTTAACTGGAGTTGACTTTTCTAACACATACAGACCCAAATATTAATTACGCAAGAWTTGACTTCTGGGTTAACCAACTGTTCCAGTTTAGTTGCTTTGTGTAGTCTGATATCTTAGCCTTCCCAACCCTGGCAGTAATTCTGAATGTTGGATATCTGTCTGGATTCCAATATGAATTAAAGATCCCTTTGCAAGCCAGCATGTGACTTGGAGTCCTGATTTGGCCTGTAAACCATTAGTTTCAGGCCACTGTAAAACTAGGTCAGGGTAAAACTAGGCCCTCAAAATAATTGTATTGTCTTAAATAATTACATTTTAGTGATAACATATTCACTTAGGATCTCACTTGGCAAAGGCCAGAGAATTGAAAATGAATGAATGCAACACCCATGTCTGTCACTACAGTCATGGATGGTAACGCTACAATTTACTCGAAAGGCAATGGGAAATATGCAAATAAGAKTTAATACTGAAAGTGTGGAACTGTAAAGACACTGGAACAGTGCTACATGTAACACTCGGTGTTGATTCAACCCTGGAAAATGTGCTGTGCGCACATACACACATGCATACACAAACCTGTCACCGTGACCGCTCTTCCAACAACCAGGCCATAATGTGATTCTTGCCCATTCTTCTTCATCATTGTCAATACCTCCAAGTACACTTTAATTTAGCAGGCCTCGTGCTTAGACACCCTGTAATATATTTCAATAAAGCAAATATAATAATATTTCAGCATTCTGTAATTCCATTTACTGCCTGTCAGAACAAATTGATACCCAGGCTAAGAGAGAGAGAGAGAGAGCTGTGGTTGATGTTGATGTTCTGTCATAGTACCAGGGTGGAGCTACGATCATTAACAGCTCTTACACACACACACACCACACACAGGTGGGGCGGCGGGGGGTTACACGTGTCACACACACACACACACATACACGTRTTGTCTCAATCACATACATGTACACACACAAACACATACTCAAATACACATCCACATTAGTGATGCGTGGGTTGACTCATAACCCGCGTCTCCGCAGTTACACTACTGTTCAAAAGTTTGGGGTCACTTAGAAATGTACTTATTTTTTGTCKATTAATATAAAATACAATTCATCAGAAATATTGTGTAGACATTGTTAATGTTGTAAATTACTACTGTAGGTGGAAACGGCAGATTTTTTATGGAATATCTACATAGGCGTAGAGAGGCCCATTATCAGCAACCATCACTCCTGTGTTCCAATGGCATGTTGTGTTAGCTAATCCAAGTTTATAATTTTAAAAGGCTAATCCAATTTGTAAGTCGCTCTGGATAAGAGCGTCTGCTAAATGACTTAAATGTAAATGTAAATGTAATTGATCATTAGAAAACCCTTTTGCACAGCTGAAAACTGTCGTGCTGATTAAAAAATGAAATAAAATTGGCCTTCTTTAGACTAGTTGAGTATCTGGAGCATCAGCATTTGTGGGTTCAATTAACAGGCTCAAAATGGCTAGAAACAAAGAAATGTATTCTGAAACTTGTCAGTATATTCTTGTTCTGAGAACTGAAGGCAATTGCCAAGAAACTGAAGATCTCATACAACGCTGTGAACTACTCCCTTCACAGAATAGCACAAACTGGCTATAACCAGAATGTAAAGAGGGGTGMGAGGCCCCGGTGCACAACTGAGCAAGAGGACAAGTCCTCAACTGGCAACTTCATTAAATTATACCCTCAAAACACCAGTCTCTATGTCAACAGTGAAGAGGCGACTCTGGGATGCTGGCCTTCTAGGCAGAGTTGCAAAGAAAAAGCCATGTCTCAGACTGGCCAATAAAAATAAAATATTAAGATGGGCAAAAGAACACAGACACTGGACAGAGGAACTCTGTGTAGAAGGCCAGCATCCCGGAGTCGCCTCTTCACTGTTGACGTTGAGACTGAATTATCCGTTCTAGTAATTCTATTTCTATGATGGAAACAGCCACTAATTACTGACAGCCATATTGTCTCTCTTCAGGACGAGGGAGAAATCATTTTGTTTCATCCGTCCTTTTGGGAAATTAATTCATTTTACTAAAGTGACTTAGTAATTACAGTCACATCAAGGTTAATTGGCAAATCTGTATTGCCACGATGACGTCCTCGTCACAAATCCCCATGCAATCTGTTCTATAAACACCAAGCCAGCAGACCTGGGTTCAACTCGTAGTTGAAATCTTTTGAATACTTTGAGCGTTTGCTTTTGCCTGCCTGGAGTACTAGATGGGCGGTTGTTTACACTTTTTAGACTATTCTATTGCTTCCATTTCGCATGGCAAGCTCAATCAAACAGATTACAAAGTTGTTCTGGCTGTGAAAGTAAAGGAATAAAATGTCCTACCTTGGTTTTCAAAACCTCCCATAATGACTCTCCCCATGTAAAGTCCATTTAACTCCTGAGAGTCAACTTCTTGCTCAAAGCCATGAGCAAGTGCCTGTGATGTTTAGCCTCCGTCTAAGGCTGTTCTAAAAACTCTGGCTGTAGTGTCTATTTATTTTTAACTTTTTTGTGTTAACCTGGGTGTCCTCTTTAGCCTTTTCTACAAGGCTTGCTGCCACTAAATGCACCTTGGTTCAGACATGTTCAAAAACCTTTTTTCTGAGTGCTCTTTGTCATTGTTTTTCTCTCTTTCTCACTCTTTTGCTAGTTGAATCCCTCCTGTCGTTTCTAGACCCAAGCTCCCTTCCTATTTGCATGTTGTACAGCACAACGTTGAATTCTGCATGACAAGCCAGGGGTTATACGTTTGCTTGTTATTTAAACTGCAAATTGCACCTGCTCCGAGCACTTCGTCAGTGGATGCACTGCCCCCCTCCCCCAGATTCCCCATCAAGAACAGTTTGCCCCTCACACCTCTTCACCTGCACTGACAGTTCTCTGGCTCATTCTGAGTTCGATTCACCATCTTCCTCTGGATTTTTGGACTTGTCAAACTTGATTGCCGTTTCTTATTCATTTTTTTATTTGGCTTTCTCACGATTCAAATTCAGTAGAGAGACGACTAGACTAGGCTATGTCACGTGATTACGTACAGTGGTTCTTCCTTTAAAAGTTGCATCATACTGCGGCATACCTTGCGTGCTGCCGCAGAATTCTGTGGCACGTTATTAAATTGTCAGCCATTTTTCTGTTACTGCAAGTTATTGCTAGTTTGACCACCAGAGGGCATCTTTGAGAAGTGTTTGATAGTATTCCATATTGGCATTACCAGAGAATTTAAAAACGTTTTTGCAATAACATAGTATATGGGATTGATTTWAAAAAATGTGGCTTAATTAATTTGATTAATATTATGGTGTTTCTATTCAGAGAGAAATAAAAAACAAAACCCTCAGGGTTTCCGTTAGGATGGAATGGAAAATATAGCGCTGCACTACATGACGGTCGGGAGCAGACTACAGGATTGGAGGATTCTAAATTGTTTGCCTTCATTAGACAACTTTGTTCCATTATTTCTGTAAATCAGTGATATTTATTCCCATAGTAATTCGTTATGGATCCATAACTAAATCAACATCTGCAATTTGAAAGAGTATTTTTTATCATTATTTTATTAACAAAATGTGTTTATTTATTTATTAGGCTACTGTGCAGTCTACAATACATACTGTAGTAAACATGGGAAAGTGCCTAATTCCTTATATAAGGGAGAGCAGGCCATGTCTGTACTATAGAATGCGGGGGAGACCGGTGTTATTTCATTATTCTACAATGTAGAAAATAGTAAAAATAAATAAAAATCCTGGAATGAGTAGGTGTGTCCAAACTTTTGACTGGTTCTTGTTTAATTTATTTGATTAATATTTTGGTGCTTCTATTCCATGAAAAATGAAAAACCCTCTGGGTTTCCGTTAGCATGGGGCAGAAAATTTGGCACTGTACAACGTGATGCTCATAAATTCAGCGCGTTGTCAGATTGTCAGTTTGTAAATTCAGACCGTTTGGGCTCTCGGAGCGCACACTGGACATTCGGGCCGGGGAATAGGGTTGATTTGAGCTTTCTGGCCTTACAACGGCAGTCAATCACCCAAGCTAACGTTGGCTAGCTTGCTAGCTACTTCCAGACACAAATGAGACCACTGACCATTTTACTCACCCTAGCAGAGCTGGTAAGGCAGTTTCCGTGTTAACCAGAGTGACTGTAACTGTGCAGCTCGAAACAATTTAATTACGCTTTTGGTGGTTGTTGGTTGTTGAGCGCTCTTAAATTAATTATTCTGCGCTCTGGTACACTCAGACGAGAGTGCTCTGAAATCCGTGTAGATAGTAGGCTGGACACATGACATTTTTAACAACGTTCTTTTCTGATAAAAGCTTGTTCATTGCATCCGCCGTGAAGCCCAGTTTCATAATATGACCATATTTACCAGCTGCTTGCTATTGTTTTGAATTCATCGTGAAAAAACAGGCCTTATTTTAGTGCATTTTTCACCCTGCCAGCTCCTATTATTTCCCATGAGCACTGTGGCACCAACTCGCATTCCGAACGTTCTATCCCCAGTTTATTGTTCAACGTCACAATGCCTGCTTCGCTATTGTTGGCAATGAGACCTGCTCACATTGTTTTATAGTTAAAATGTAAACAAACAAACAAAAAAATATTGGAACTCTGCAGTCTTCCCATTGTTTCCTATAGGGGAAATATAGGCATGTCTGTCTATTTCGCCAAATAACTCGCAATGTGTTTATTTAGATTTTTTCAAGTCGTACGCAAGTTTAATCATGAGAATCTCCTCTTTCTAATTATGTAAGCCTGGGCAGCTAGCTCGGTTGTCATCAAATGCTAGCCCCAAAATACTTTTTGCCCTTAGTTCCCCCCCATTTTTTTCCTATGGAGAGGCATGCCGGTCTATTTCGCCAAATATCTCACTGTGTATATTTTGATTTTTTCAAGTCGGGCAACATTTTAATCAGGAGAATCTCCTCTTTGAGCTCGTTTTTCATCGATCGCTAGACCAGAAATAGTCATAGTCATTTTTTCCCCCTACTTTCTCATTACGCAGACTTTCTACACAAGTTTTTGGGTTTACAGTTTCGTCCGACGAACAGATTTTAGTGGTAAAATGAAAAAGGATAAAAAATGTTGTGCCATTTAGGCGAAATGGAATTCTAAGCATCACTCCAGTCAAAACAGGCTCTGCGAACTTTTGATTCCATTCATTTACTATGGGCTCGCGCTAGTGTTCCAGCTTAGCCAACGTTCTTAAGTCGTTTTTCAGCCTTGGGTGAATTTTGACTCGCTCTATTGTCCAACCTATAGATAGCCAGAGCGAATTTATGAAAGCACCCAAATGTTCATTGAAAACGCACAACGACTATACCATTTAGCTAAGCTAAGAATGACGGGAATAATCAAGCCAATAAACATTGGMAAGTAAGATAGTTAACATACTGGCATGTTTGATGTATAACTACTAACGTTAGATAGCTAGCTAACATACCAGTAAATACTGCTGTAATGATATGCTATGTGGTTCGTAAGGACAGCGTAGCTAACAAATTGTTAGTCAACATAACGTGTAAGGTAACTTATTTGAAAAGTCATTACATAAAAAATTAAAAATAAATAAATAKAAATCGGCAAAATCGGCATCCAAAATTACCAATTTCCGATTGTTATGAAAACTTGAAATCGGCCCTAATTAATTGGCCATTCCGATTAATCGGTCGACCTCTAGTTTCAGGTACACTCCGATAGGTGTCTGTGTCACATACAGTATCTTCTATTGACATTATCTTCTATTYTTTGTTCTCAGGTGTCGGTTTTCCAGCATAAAGTACTCTGTAGCCACTTAGCGTGGACACCAGGTGAGACCACATACACACAATAACAGTCTCTCTTCTTCACTTCATCCCTCTCTCCCTTCTCCCTAAATCCTCCAGGTTATTTCAGCTGTTTTGGTGAACCCCTCCTGCATCTGAACTGGCTGACACAGAGGGCACTTCATGATCATAGGTGAGAGGTCATTTGGTCGGGTCAACAGGAAGTATTATTAAAGAGATGCTTGCATTGAAGTACAGATTGAACTTGTATTCATAATATAATATTACAATTATCATAATTATAATGCCTGTAATATGTATTTATAACACCTGGAGAATGAACTTCTTTCAATAAAGCGTTTCACATTCTCCACTTGTTGAAATTAAGTATCTCATTGAAATACTATCCTGTGTCCTCAGATTAATGCAGATGAAGGGAGTTAGATATGCATAGTTTTTTTCTGTATATATGAATTACAAATCAGTCTTTACTTAAATCATGTTTCTATTCTATTGCATAGTTACAATGTGTAATCATTGATGTTCCAGGAGCAGGAGTGGTAAACACTGTTGAATTGTACATTCAATTTGCAGTAAATGCTTTAGCTAGCTAGATTCTTTACATCCACTGTTTCCCAAGACGACAGCCTGTTTTGCTGGTTTTCTCAGGAGTCCCTAAAACATTTAACAACACGAATTACAATGTCATACTCATGTCATTACATTAGCTAGCTAGCTGGCTAATGTTAGCTAGTCAGCTAACTTGATAAATAGCGATTTTCGTAAATTAACTTTATGACATAAAAWTATGCACAAACGTTTGTCTCTACATTAACTAACARATTCCTCTCAATTGTAAATGTTTTGCTTGACTTGTTATGGCYTTATAACTACTTACATTTGGTTCCACCGTAATGTTTTGTCAGCCATCTTTGTTGAAGAACACCCCAGGGACAGGTGGCTCATGTCAAATTCGTCATTGGAACCACTCTATATGATTGGTCATATAAAAACCTTGGGAACCAAATGCATAATGAGTGCTCTAACTCCCCCTTGTGGTTGTCTGGAGCAATGAAGCCGTGACACTGGGTACCTCTAAGTCCAACAGTGCAAACTCACAACTTTTAAAGGAGGAACCACTGTAGGGACCTCTTTACTAGCTGACCACCACTAACAAGACCTGTGTCAAGATCAGTTACTTACCCCACTGGCCTTCCCCATAACCTCCATATACAAATAAGGAGATCAGGTCTGGAATCAGTGTGGCAGGATAGGATGACTACATAGAAGGATCACCACGCTTTTACATGGTGGTCTTTCTGGGGTGGCGGGAGAAATAACGAGTTGGCGACTTGATTAAATCAGAAAGACGTTAGCATACCGCGCTACTGAACTCTCATCCATCCAGAGTGGGTCTGTGTCTGAGCCTGGACCAATGTGTCACGTTCACTGTCTTCAAACTCCCTGTCATAGATGAGCCAAGGRGCAGCATGCATGTAATTCCACATTTCTTTTAATCATAGTGAAACCTTCACGAAAAGAACAGGTAAACAGAAACAAACGTGACGCAACCGTGGCACACAAACACACACAGAAAATGAATAATTACCCACAACATTAGGTGGGAAAAAGGCTGCCTAAGTATGATTCCCAATCAGAGACAACGATAGACAGCTGCCTCTGATTGGGAACGACACTCAGCCAAAAACAAAGAAATAGAAAACATAGAATGCCCACCCAAATAACACCCTGACCTAACCAAATAGAGAAATWAAACGGCTCTCTAAGGTCAGGGCGTGACACAATGGCAGGCCCTCATTAGACAGAGGCGCACACACACACACACACGCTTCCTGAGTGATCATTGCCTCTGTCACAACTGCTGTTGTGGGTCAGCCTGTCGTATAGCCTTCACTGTGGCCAGGCTGACAGCTGATATTAGAAGACACGGGCTGAGCAATGTACACAGGCACATACACACACACACACTTCACAGCCAGAAACTCAGGGAGAGAAAGGTCAATGCTGTTCATCCATGTGTAATTAATCAGACAACTAGCCAAGTGACAGACACCAACATTATCAATATTCACACACAGACACACACCCTTAACCAGATGCACACACACACACACACAGAGAGAAAGGTCAATGCTGTTCATCCATGTGTAATTAATCAGACAACTAGCCAAGTGACAGACACCAACATTATCAATATTCACACACAGACACACACCCTTAACCAGATGCACACACACACACACACACACACACACACACACACACACACACACA